>NC_138872.1:24484824-24574824 GCF_965194805.1 Balaenoptera borealis
CATCTGAGCCTTCAGAGAGTCATAAATAATCTATTTGCCTCTATGTTGATGGCTGCTGACTCATCAGGGTGGTGGTTGCTGAAGCTTGGGTGGCTGCGGCGATGTCTTAAAATAAGACAGCAGTGAAGTCTGCCACATTCATTGACTCCTGCTTTCATGAACGATTTCTCTGTAGCAGGCAATGCTGTTTGATAGCATTTTACTCACAGTAGAACTTCTTTCAGAATTAGAAACCGTCTTCTCAAACCCTGCTGCTGTTTTATCAACTAAGTTTATATAATATTCTAAATCCTTTGTCATTTCAACAATCTTTTTTTATTGCAATATAGTTGATTTACAGTGTCGTGTTAGTTTCTGCTTTCCAGCAAAGTAATTCAGTTATATATATGTATACATTCTTTTTTATAGTCTTTTCCATTATGATTTATCACAGGGTATTGAATATAGTTCCCTGTGCTATACAGTAGGACCTTATTGTTTATCCATTCTATATATAATAGTTTGCAACTGCTAATCCCCAACTCCCGAACCATCCCTCTCCCACCGCCCCTCCCCCTTGATTGTTGATTGCATCAACAGTCTTCCCAGCATCTTTGCCAGGAGTAGATTCTATCTCAAGAAGCCCTTTCTTTGTTCATCCATACTCTTCATCTGTTAAAGTTTTGTCATAAGATTGCATCAATTCAGTCCCACCTTCAAGCTCCACTTCTAATTCTGTTTCTCTTCCTGTTTCCACCACATCTGCAGTTACTTCCTCCACTGAAGTCTTGAACCCCTCAAAGTCATCCATGAGGGTTGGAATGAGCTTTGTCCAAATTCCTGTTAATGTTGATACTTTGACCTCTTCCCATGAATCATGAATGTCCTTTACAGCATCTAGAACAGTGAATCCTTTCCAGAAGGTCCTTGTAGGGTTTTTACCCCCATCCTCCTTTCTTATGACTTTGGGGAGTTCTCATTTTACTAAATCATAAAATATACATTCTTAAAAACATGAATTTTATTATAACTAAATTATACCTCAAACCTAGTTTAAGCACATGCATACACTTACACTGACAAAAGCTAACGTTTGTTAAGCTCCTGTGTGTGGCAAACATTGAGCTAACTGCTTTACCTAGGAGTGATTTTGTTTAATCCTCCAAGCAGCCCTGTGAAATAGAGATTAGCATCCCCATTGCACAGCTTGGGAAACTGAGGGTCATACAGTTTCAGTAATGGATACCTGTGTGTGCTGAGGCACTAAGTAACTTTCATCTTTTAGTTTCCCATTTAGGGAATCTATTCTGGCAGGTTAGTTTTATCCTGTTGGTATCGATTACCTTCATGGACCTGTTTGTAAGCTGACTAATTGTAAGCTGACAAATTCCTATCTCCTTGTCCCCCTGCCTCACACACATTTTTCTCCAGTCAAATGCCCTAGGAAGGCCAAGGTGAACATAATTAAATTACAAGTGGATGAGAAAGATCTTAGTCCTTAGTGTTGTCTATCTTTAATTGAACTCCAGTACTGAATACTTTTATTTTTTTATTCCTTTAATTAATTTTTATTGGAGTATAGTTGATTTACAGTGTTGTGTTAGTTTCTGTTGTACAGCAAAGTGAATCAGTTACACATATATCCACTTTTCTTGTTTTAGATTCTTTTCCCATAAAGGTCATTACAGAGTATTGAGTAGAGTTCCCTGTGCTATACAGTAGGTTCTTATTAGTTATCTATTTTATATATACTAGTGTGTATATGTCAATCCCAAGCTTCCAGTTCATCCCTCCCCCCCATACCCTTGGTAACCATAAGTTTATTTTCTACATCTGTGACTCTATTTCTGTTTTGTAAATAAGTTCACTTGTACCATTTTTTTAGATTCCACATGTAAGCGATATCATATGATATTTGTCTTTCTCTGTCTGGCTTACTTCACTCAGTATGACAATCTCTAGGTCCATCCATGTCACTGCAAATGGCATTATTTCATTCTTTTGTGTGGCTGAGTAATACTCCATTGTATATAGGTACCACATCTTCTTTATCCATCCATCCATCGATGGACATTTAGGTTGCTTCCATGTCCTGGCTGTTGTAAATAGTACTGCAATGAACATTGGGGTGCATGTGTCTTTTCAAATTATGGTTTTCTCTGGATATATGCCCAGGAGTGGGATTGCTCTATTTTTAGTTTTTTAAGGAAATAGAGGTATGTGTAATAGTCAGCTTTGGCTGTCATAACAGGATAGCACAGACTGGGTGGCTTAAACAGCAGAAATTAGCTTCTCACAGTTTTGGAGGCTAGAGGTCCAACTTTAAAGTGCCATCAGCAGTGGTTTTTTGTGAGGCCTCTCTTCCTGGCTTGCAGATGGCCACCCTCTCACTGTGTCCTCATGTGGCCTTTTCTCTGTACGTGCACAAAGAGAGCTCTGGTGTCTCTTCCTCTTATATAAGGACACCAATTCCTATCAGATTAGGGCCCCAGTCTTACGACCTCATTTAATTACCGCTCTAAAGGCTCTGTCTCCAGATATAGTCATATTGTGGATTAAGGCTTCAACATATGAATTTCAGGGGGAACACAATTCAATCCATTTTAGTATGGAAAGCTGAAGTGTGTAGGATGTTGCCGAAAAGTTTTTGTTTTGTTTTTAATAAACTGCAGCTGTGAAATAGTTTTCTTGGCCAGCAAAATGATGTCTTATGCTATCTTCCTGGAACTTAGATAATAAAAATGTTAGAGAACTTTTTAGGCTTCTCAGAAAGTACCAGTTATCTCTTCTGTTGATTCAGATAAGAACACATGGATCCATCTGCAGGGAAAAAATCACTCAAAATGTTAGTCAGATGTAGAGGAAGCCACAGGCCTGGTAATTATCAATTTATAGGTGACACCAAGCTGATTTACACAGCATATGAGCTAATTGAGAATCATCTCAGAGAGCTGGAAAGCAGAGCCTAAACTGCAACAGGAAAATTTACAGGAGTGTTTGGGAAATACTAATGTTTTAACAGATAAGAGGAGAGAAGAGGTCTGCTTTTGCAGAAATTATTGGAAGTTGTGGGTGTTTTAGTTGTCAACCCGTTTAACGTTAACCAGCAGTGCATGTGGTAGCTACTGATAAAGCTGTGAGAAGTACAAAGACTGTACGATGCTGGGGTGCCAGTCCCCTGAGATTGTGTATAAGTTGGTGAATATAATGGGCCAGTGAGTTTTTCCTGGGGAGAGAATCCAAAACTTTCATCAGCTTTTCAAGAGATGAGTGACTAACAAAAGCTCAGGAATCTCTGGGGTGGAAGTCAGTCTCAGAACCCTGAATACTAGGGTAGGTTACATCTGAAGTGCTGTGTTTAGTGTGCAGGGTGTGAAGACTAGGTCTTAGGAACTGCCCTGTGAGGAACAGTTAGAGAAACTGGAGCTATTTACCTGGAGATAGGAGGTGTGACTAAAAATCCATCTTTTTGAAATTTTTCAAAATTAGAAATTTTTAGAAATCCAAACTCTTCATTTACTTTATTTTTTGGGGAAAAAATTATAGTTTTTGTTTGTTTGTTTTAAATTCACAAACTACAGAGGAACAGCAGGTGTACGGTAGAAAGTTTGTTCCCATCCCAGTGGTGACCTATTACCAGTTTCTCATTTGTTCCTCCAGGGATACTCTGTACGTGACCATTTTCGGGGGTGGAGGAGGGAAGAAGAGAAGACTGGCTCCTTTCTGTTTGTACTGATGGTGATGTAAGATAAGCACCATTCTGCCCCTGGCTCTTTTCACTTCGCTTTATCTTGCAAAGCATCCATTCCAGTACATACAGAATTATCTGATTCCTTTTTACAACTGGATAGTATTCTAGTATATGGGCGTAGCATAATTTATTTAACCAGTCCCCTGTTGATGGAAATTTGGTTTACCTCAAGTCTTTTTTCCTACAAATAACAGCCTTATGTATAGAGTTTAATGTGCTGGATATTTGCCTTTTAAACTTTGATAGATATTAACAGATTTACCTTCCATAGAAATTACTAGTTCATCTTTCCACCCTGTATACCCTTCCCAGTACAGGGCCTTTTTAAACTTCTTGATATTTGTCAAACTTGATAAGGAAAAAAATGGTATCTCAAAAAAAAAAAAAATCTATCTCAGTATATTTTTTTTTAAATTGAGGTGAAAGTCACATTAAAAAAAATTAACCATTTAATTCAGTGGTTTATAGTACATGTACAATTTGTGCAGCCACCATCTAGTTCCAAAACATTTTCATTACCCCAAAAGGAAACCCTGTACACATTCAGCAGTTATTCTCCATTACCCCCAACCCCTGGCAACCATCTGCTTTCTGTTGGTGGATTTATCTATTCTGGGTATTTCATATAAATGGAATTTTAAAAATGTGACCTTTTATATCTCATATCATACGTCTTTCACTTATCGTGATGTTTTTGAGGTTCATCAGTGCTGTTGCATGTCAGTATTTCATTCTTTTTTATGGCTGAATAATATTCTTTGTGTGTACATACCAATTTGTGAAACATTGATGGACATTTGGGTTATTTCCACCTTTTGACTGTTGTGAATAGTGCTGCTCTGAACACATGCATACACAGGTATTTGTTTGAGCACCTGTTTCACTTCTTTTGGATGTGAACTTAGGATGGAATTGCTAGGTCATATGGTAATTCTATGTTTAACTTTTTGAGGAAACGTTAATTTCAATGTAGTTGGGTTTTTTTTTTTAAGGTTTTTTTGATTTGGACCATTTTTAAAGTCTTTATTGAACTTGTTACAATATTGCTTCTGTATTATGTTTTGGTTTTTTGGCCATGAGGCATGTGGGATCCCAACTCCCCGACCAGGGATTGAACCCACAACCCCTGCATTGGAAGGCAAAGTCCCAACCACTGGACCACCAGGGAAGTCCCTCAGTGTAGTTTAATTCACCTTTTTTTTATTAATGCAGTCGTACATTATTTTATAGTCACTCTCTAATTTATAGAGAATGGAAAGGGGGCTAAGATGATTTGCCAAGCTCTGTGCTGGGACTAAATTCATATGACTTCATGTAATCCTCCTAACTACTTTGTTTTTATTTATTTTATTTTTAAAGAATTTTCTTGAATGTTGTATTCTTTTAAGGTTTACTTTAAAATTTTTTATTATGGGAAACTTCACACATATAAAAGCAGAGACATATATATGACAGTGTAATGATCCCCATTTACCTATTACCTACCTTCAACAGTTATCAACTGATGGTCTGTCTTTATCTCTACCCTCATTTACTCCTACCGTCCTCACTTTAGATTATTTTGAAGCATATCCCAGACATTATAAGATTTCACTTGCATATATTTCAGTGTTTCTATAAGATAATTACTCTTTAAACCATATTGTACACTCCCAAATTAATATCTTGATATTTTGAAATATCTAGTTATTTATTAATTTTTGATTAGATGATACATGTACATGATTCAGAAAATCTACAAATTCAAAAAGTTGTTCACTGAAAAGTATCCCTCCCACTGTATTCCCAGTGGCGTTATTCTCTTTGCCTTTGGCAAACCACTGTTTTCTATCCTTAAGAAGATTTAATGCATACACAATCAAATACGTACAGGCGTTAGCTTTATTTTAAAGAAGGTTAAATTTTGGAGCCAAGATTTGAACCTGGATTCCCTGCCTTCAAAGTTTTTTATGTTCTTTATGCTGACCAGAATTTCTGTCTTACTCATCATTGTCAGTAAAATGGGACTGGTGCAAATAGGAGCTGGGTAATTATTCAGTTTCTTTCTTTACCTTAAAAAAAGAAAAGAGTAAAGGCTTATCTTTTTTCTTCCTGCTAGTATGTGTGTGTTACAGGAAAATCAAACCATAGTTAAGTAGTTTTTTTTTTTTTTTTTAAAGGTAATTTTAAATTTATTTATTTATTTTTGGCTGTGTTGGGTTCTCGCTTCTGCGCGAGGGCTCCCCCCAGCCGCGGCAAGTGGGGGCCACTCTTCATCATGGTGCGCGGGCCTCTCACCATCGTGGCCTCTCTTGTTGCGGAGCACAGGCTCCAGACGCGCAGGCTCAGTAATTGTGGCTCACGGGCCCAGTTGCTCCACGGCATGTGGGATCTTCCCAGACCAGGGCTCGAACCCGTGTCCCCTGCATTGGCAGGCGGACTCTCAACCACTGCGCCACCAGGGAAGCCCAGTTAAGTAGTTTTAAAAGAAGCATTTATATGCTCTCCTACTCGGGAACAGCCACAGTAAGTACCTTGGTACATATCCTTCCGTTCTTTATCTGTGTATATGTATATTATGTGCATATTTTAAAGAAGAAAACTTTTAAAATTTTAAAGAAAATGGGCTTAAGCCAATACTGTTTAATAATTTACTTCCTGGGGCTTCCCTGGTGGCACAGTGGTTAAGAATCCGCCTGCCAGTGCAGGGGGCACAGATTCGATCCCTAGTCCAGGAAGATCCCACATGCCGCGGAGCAGCTAAGCCCGTGCGCCACAACTGCTGAGCCCGCGTGCCACAACTGCTGAATGAAACCTGCGCGCCTAGAGCCCATGCTCCACAACTACAACAAGAGAAGCCACCGCAATGAGAAGCCCGCGCACTGCAAGGAAAAGTAGCCCCTGCTCACCACAACTAGAGAGAGCCCACGCACAGCAACGAAGACCCAACGCAGCCAAAAAATAAATAAATAAAAAATAAATAAATTTTTATAAAAATCACTAAAATAATAATAATAAGTTACTTCCTTAACAAGTAAATTCAAACATCTTTCTGGAGTTGCTGTATAAAGATGTGTGTGTCATTGTTCTTAGTGTCTGTGTGTTGTATTCCACTGCATGGATGTATCATTTAATCAGTATGCTATTAATGAACATATAGTTATCTTTACCTTTTTGCTGTTATGGAAACCACACCAATGAACCTCTCTATACAGATATCTATGTATATATAATTAGTTATTTCTTTATGGTAAATCCCCAGAAATGGACCTCAGAGACACACAGATTTACGGCGTAAAGGTTATTCCAGTTTATATTCCCACCAGTAGATACGAGTCTGTTTCCCTGCACCTGCTAAAATTGAACTTGTTTTTATAACTTTATTACTATTTTACTTGGGTTGGCATTTCATTTTAAAGGGAAGCTCTGACTAACTGCTGTCAGATTAAGGTGAGAAGCTGGTTTGTTTCTTGAGTGCTTTAGAGCTGGTCCCTGTTTTGACATTTTCTCTTTTGTTCTTTCCTCGACAGCAGCCCTTCTCAGCATCCCTGGCTTTGTCGAGCGGCTTTGCAAGCTGGCAACTCGAAAGGTGTCAGAGTCAACGGGCACAGCCAGCTTCCTTCAGGAGTTGGAGGAGTGGTACACCTGGCTAGACAACGCTTTGGTGCTAGATGCCCTGATGCGAGTGGCTAATGAGGAATCTGAGCACAATCAAGGTACTCGGGATGGGTTTCCTGAGAGGTGGGGAGCGTTCCTGTGGGTTCCTAGAGCCATTCTTGACCTCTTTTCCAAGCAGAATAAGTTGAAATTTGCTCAAAGTAGAATTTCCCTCAGGGCAGTCCTGGATCATGATTGTTCAGACTTTTGATAGCCAGTGACAGAACCTCTTTGAGCTCCTTTAAAGCAGACCTGATTTCAGGGACAGGGGCTTTGTTGCAGAACCCAAGGAATTGACTGGAAACATTACCGGAGCATTTTTAGGAACCCAGAGGGTTCTTTCTCTGTTTCCACTTCTTCCTACACGTTTCTTTAGTCTTATCTTTCCTCCATTCTGACAAGTAGGCTGCCTAGTAAATGTGTGGACTCCTAGTCTCAGCTCCAGCTCCTTGGTGAAGTACTCTGGCCTGTTTTGGGTGAGGTGCTCAACCCAGAGCATTTGATTCTGGGGTCAAATTGTACAAACCCAGGAATTCCCACTGGAATCATGCAGATAAAAGTGAAGGGAGGAATTTCGTTCCTGGGACGGCAATGTGTGGAGCTCCGTGCACCTGCTTGGTCAGTGAAACTAAACAAAGCCTGTACACAACAGCAGCAACAACAAACATCCACATAAAGTCTGTGGAAGTTGTTCTCAGAGTGTACAACAAGTAGGGAAACATTTCTTCCAGAAAATCTACTAAAATTTAGTGAGAACATTGAGAGCCTATGACACTAGAATTTCTGCTTGATGCAGGTTCCACTCTGGACATGTGTGGCCTAAAAGGGCTCCCTCAGCTTCCAAACAAGGAATACAGAATCTCACTGGAAGGGGCAGGCTACCAGCTTTTCTCATCCCTTCCAGCTCCGAGTGGAAGAGGCTAAATTATTGATGAATATAGCCAAGAGGGCAGGGGCTCCTTTCTTTCTCCCTCCCCTCCCTCCCTCCCTCCCTCCATCCCTTTTCTCAACTTTCTTGAGATATAATCAACATGTAATATTGCGTAAGTTTGAATTGTACAATGTGTTGATTTTATACATTTATATATTGTAGAATGATTGCCACTGTAGCAATAGCTAACACCTCTATCCCATCACATAATTACCATTTCTTTTTTTCTGGTGAGAATATTTAAGATCTGTTCTCTTAGCAACATTCAATTATATGATATAGTATTATTGGCTATAATCACCATCCTATACACTGGATACCCAGAATTTGTTAATCTTATAACTGGAAGTTTGTGTTCTTTGACCGATAACTCCCCATTCCCTCCCCCCCCCCACCCCACCACTAGTAACCACCACTCTGTTTCTCTGAGCTTTTTTAGATTCTACATTAAATGATATCATACAGTATTTGTCTTTCTCTGACTTATTTGATTTAGCATAATGCCAGGGCCTCCTTCCCTCCACCCACCTCCATACTGTACTCATAGTACAGAAGCTCTACCCAGGCCCAGTAGGCCAAGAATTCTATGGCCCTTATCGCCCTTGCCCCAGCTCTCTTGTAGGACAGAGGTTCCACCATGTAGGCAGAGGCAAGCTGAGAAGGCTATAGAGGCTACCTATCCTGCTCAGAGTAATAGCACTGAGATTTTGCCAGGGGGAGAGGTAATAGGTAAGAACAGAATGTTGGGAAGTTTGAGCTCAAGGTCATTCTCAGAAACAGTGTAGATTTTGGTGGTACGAAAATAAAAGGAGCTCTTTTTAATTGAGAACAAAAAGCCAAACCATATGCCAGCTAGTTCACCAGAGAGAACCAAGGAAAGAGGTGGCTAAGAAGAACTTAAAGCTGAGGTCAAAACAAACCTCAGTCTCAAAAACTATCCCTGCCTGAATTTAATTGCATCAGACTTTGGAGCAATTTATGCCTCAAGGCATTGTCAAAAACAGTAGAGCATTCAGCCAGCAGTTAGTGGAGCCTGACAACTGTTTCATACTAGATGAGGCAGAAAGTTTAACAGAGATTTCAAGGAAAGAGCCAGACAAAGAGAGCCCTGCTAAAACACTGTCATCCAGGGACACATGCCCAAGGCTGCGCTCTCTGCCAAATGGCCTCATCAGTCCTCAGAGAAATAGACTTTACTGAAATAGGCTAGCCAGGGCATTAAACAAATAAACAAGAAAACAACCACAAGCCCTGAAAGAAGAAAGAGGGAAGAGTATCAAGAGTTGCTACAGTATTTACTGTAAATGTCCAGTTTTTAACAAAAATCGAGACAAGCAAAGAAACAGGAAAGTATAACCCAAACGTAGGAGAAAGCAGACAACAGAAATTGCCTGTGAGAGAGCCCACATACCAGAATTAACAAAGACTTCAAAGCAGCCATTATAAATATGGTCAAAGAACTAAAGGAAACTATCCTCAAAGAAGCAGTGATGACAGTGTGTCATCAAATAGAGAATATTAGTAATGAGATAAGAGATATAAAAAGCCAAATGGAAGTTCCAGAGATGAAAAATACAATAACTGGAATGAAAAGTTCACTGAGAGAGAGAAAGGAACAGAAAAAAATAGAAATAATAGCTGAAAACTTCCCAAATATGATTAATGTACACATCTGAGAAGTTCAAAGAACTGCAAGTAGAATAAACTCAAAGATTTACACCCATTCACATCATAATGAAAATGCTGACAGAGAAAATCTGGAAAGTAGCAAGGGAAAAATGACTCATGTTCAAGAGTATCCCAGTAAGATTATCAGCTTACTTCTCATCAGAAATGATAGAGGCCAGAAGGGAGTGGGATGACATATTCAGAGTGCTGGGAAAAAACTCAGCCAAGAATTACATCCAATAAAACCTTCTTTCAAAAATGAAGGTGAAATAAACAGCTTCCTAGATTTTAAACAAGAACTTAGGAAATTTACTACTAGCAGACCTGCCTTAGGAGAAATACTGGCTGAAAGCAAGTTACCTCGGCCAGTAATTCAAATTCACACAGCAAAAACACGAATAAAGACACAGACCTACTAGAGAATGGACTTGAGGATATGCGGAGGGGGTGGGGTGAGATGTGACAGGGTAAGAGAGTGTCATGGACATATATACACTACCAAATGTGGAATAGATAGCTAGTGGGAAGCAGCCACATAGCACAGGGAGATCAGCTCGGTGCTTTGTGACCACCTAGAGGGGTGGGATGGGGAGAGTGGGAGGGAGAGAGATGCAAGAGGGAAGAGATATGGGAACATATTGTATGTGTATAACTGATTCACTTTGTTATAAAGCAGAAGCTAACACACCATTGTAAGGCAATTATACTTCAATAAAGATGTTAAAAAAAAAAAAACACGGAGCATCAGTGAAGGTAATTGTATAATAATAAAAGACAATATATGTGCATATTTCTTCTCCTTAACTAATTTTAAAAGCAGTTGTATAAAACTATGTGTTTATAGTTGCATTGTTGAACCTATAACATGTAGAAATGTAATATATTTGACAATAACAGGTCCAAGAAAGTGGGTGGACCCAAAGTTGTATTGGAGTAAGGAAATTGGACAAGGTGGTAACTCGAATTGACAGGAATCAGTGAAGAAAATCAAAATGGTAAATAAGAGGGTCACTATAGCAGACTCTGTAAATATTTACTTGCTCTCCTTTCTTTTCTCAGCTGCTTTAATGGACATAAAATTTTATAAAGTAATAATTATAACAGTATTGTGTAACAATGTATACAATGTATTATACAGTATATTGTATTGTTCGGCTTTTAGCATATGTAGATGTAGTATGCATAATAATAATAGCACAAAAAGGGGGAAGAGGGAGCTCTGGGAGCCCTGGAATTAAGTTAATTTATATCTGAAAAAGAGTCTGTCAAGTTAAGATGTATATTGCAGGCAAGCCTTGTAGCAACTGCTAAGAAAGTAACTTTAGAAATATAGTGAGAAAGTCATTAAAGGAATTACAGTGTTATACTAGAAAATATTTACTTAATGCAAAAGAAAGTGTTAAAGGAAAACTAGAGGAATTTTAAAAAGTGAGCTATATAGAAGACAAAAAGTAAAAGGCAGAAGTAAATCCAACTTTGTCAATAATAACATTAAATGTGAATAGATTAAATAATTCATTCAAAAAACAGATTGTCATGTTGGATTTTTTAAAAAGATCCAATTATATACAGCCTACAGGATACACACTTTCTATTCAAAGGTAGAAATAGGTTGAAAGTAAATGACAGAAGAAGATGTATCATGCAAAGGACAACCATAAGAAAACTGTAGTGGCTGTACTAAGAGCGACTTTAAAACAAAAATGTTATCAGAGACTTTAAAAATAGATTTTATAATAATATAAAAGGGTGAATCTATCAAGAAGATATAACAGTGTGTATATCTAACAACAGAGCCAAAAATAAGTAAATGAAGCAAAACCAACAGATTCAAAGAGAGAAATAGGCAGTTCAACATGATAGTTGGAGACTTTAATAACCCATTTTCAATAGTGGACAACTATATAGAAGATCAGCAAGGAAATAGAAGACTTGAGCCACACTCTAAGCCAACTAGACTGAACTGATAGAACACTCCACCCAACAACTGTAGAGAACATATTCTTCTCAAGTACACATGGAATGTTCTCCAGGATGGACCATATGCTAGGCCTTAAAAAAAAAAAAGAACAACTCAGGAAAGTTAAAAGGATTAAAATTGTACGAAGTATGTACTCCAATCGCAAGGGAGAGATATTAGAAATTAATAGCAGAAAGAAATTTGGGAAATTCACAAATGTATGGAAATTAAGCAATACACTTGTAAATAACTGATGGTTCAAAGATAAAATCACAAAGGAAACTAGAAGATATTTTGAGATAAATGAAAATGAAAGCACAACATACCAAACTTATGGAATGCAGCTAAAGGATGCTTATAAATTTATAGCTGTAAATGCCTACGTTTAAAAAGAGCTCAAAAAATAACCTAACTTTCCGCCTTAAGTCATTGAAAAAAGAAGAGCAAACTATATTCCCAAAGCAAACAGATGAGAAGAAATAATAGGATTGGATTGGAAGTTAATGAAATAGAGAATAGAAAAACAATAGAGAAAATCCAAAACCAAATTTCAAAACCAAAAGTTGGTTCTTTGAAAAGGTCAACAAAATTGACAAACCTTTAGCTACACTGACCAAGCAAAAAAGAGACAAGATTCAAATTACTAAAATCAGGAATGAAAGAGGGTATATTATAATCAACCTTACAAAGATTTTTAAAAAGGACTCTAAGAGAATACTATAAACAACTGTATGCCAATAAATTAGATAACCTAGATGAAATGGAAAAATTATAAGAAAGATACAAACTCCTGCAACTGACTCAAGAAGAAATAGAAAATCTGAACAGACCTATAACAAGAGATTGAATTAGTGATGAAAAACTACCCCAAAGACAAACCCTGGCCCAAAAGGCTTCACTGGTTAATTCTACCAACCATTTGAAGAAGTAACACCAGTACATCAGACTCTTTCATAAAATAGAAGAGGAAAGAACTTTTCTTAACTCATTCTATGAAGCCATATTACCCAGATATCAAAACAAGACCAAGGGCTTCCCTGGTGGCGCAGTGGTTGGGAGTCTGCCTGCCGGTGCAGGGGACACGGGTTCGAGCCCTGGTCTGGGAAGATCCCGCATGCCGCGGAGCAGCTGGGCCCGTGAGCCACAATTGCTGAGCCTGCGCGTCTGGAGCCTGTGCTCCGCAGCGGGAGAGGCCGCGATGGTGAGAGGCCCGCGCACTGCGATGAGGAGTGGTCCCCACTTGCCACAACTAGAGAAAGCCCTCGCACAGAGACAAAGACCCAACACAGCCATAAATAAATAAATAAATAAATATTAAAAAAAAAAAAAAAGACCAAATGAAAAGAAGACATCACAAGGAAATTACAGACTAATGTGTCTTACAAATATAGATGCAAAACCGCTCAACAAAATACTAGCAAACAAAATACAGCAGCAAAAACAGATTATATACCTGATCAAGTGTAGATACATAACTAAGTGGGATTTATGCAAGGTTGGCTCAGTATATGAAAATCAATTTAATATAGCATATCAATAGAACAAAGGACAAAAACTACATGATTATTTCAATAGATGCAAAAAAAACATTTGACAAACTCCATCTTCATGATAAGAACATTCAAACTAGGAATAGAAGGGAATTCCTCAACCTGTTAAAAAAGCATCTACAAAAAACCCACAACCAACATTATACTTAACAGCTGAAGACTGAAAGCTTTTCCCTCACTAGGATCAGAGCAAGACAAAGATATCTGCTCTTACTACTTGTATTCAACATTGTACTGGAGGTTCTGGCTAGGTAGTTAGGCAAGAAAAAGAAATAAAAGGCATCCACATTAGGAAGAAGTAAAACTATCTTTAGTCACAGATGACGTGATCTTTTATATAGAAAAACCTAAGGATGCACTAAAACACCGCTAAACCAATAAACAAGTTCATTCAACACAGTTTCAGGATGGAAGATCAGTATACAAAAATCAGTTGTATTTCTATACAGTAGCAATGAACAGACCAAAAATGAAATTAAAACAATTTCATTTAAAGGAGCATCAAAAAAGAATAAAATACTTAGTGATAAATGTAGCAAAGAAATATGAAACTTACACTCTGAATTCAAGGTGTAAAACATCATTGTTACTGAAAGAAAGAAAACCTAAATGAATGTAAAGACAGCTTATGTTCATGAATCAGAAGAGTCAGTATTGTTAAAGTAGCAATATTTCACACCTTGATCTACAGATCTATCTACAGATTCAGCATGGTCCCTATCACAATCCCCACTGGCTTTTTTTACAGAAATGGACTAGCTGGTCCTAAAATTCATTTGGAAATGCAAGGGGCCCAAAATAGCCAGGACAATCTTGAAGAAGAAGAACAAACATGGAGGACTTACATTTCCTAATTTTTCAACTTAGTACAAAGCTGTAGTAATCAAGACAGTGTGCTACTGGCATAAAGAGAGACATATACAGTGAAATAGAATCGAGAGTTCAGAAATAAACGCTCACTTATGTGGTTGGTTGATTTTCAACAAGAGTGCCAAGACCATTCAGTTGGGGAAACAATAGTCTTTTCAACAAATGGTACTGGGACCATTAGCTCTCCACATGCAAAAGAATGAAGTTGGAACCCCCTACCTCACATCATATATAAAAATGAACTCAAAAGGATCAAAGACCTAAATGTAAGAGCTAATCCTGTAAAACGCTTAGAAGAAAACAGGGATAAACCTTTATGACTTTGGATTTGGTGGTGGTTTCTTAGATGACACTAAAGCAGAGGCAGCCAAATGAAAAATAGGTAAATTGGACTTCATTAAAATTAAAACCTTTTGTGCTTCAAAAAACACCATCAAGAAAGTGAAAAGCCAGAATGGGAGAACATTTTTGGAGGGTGGAGAACATTTTTGCCAACCATATATCTAATAAGGGACTTGTATCTAGGAGATATAAAGAACTCCTACAGCTCCATAATGAAAAGACAACCCATTTCAAATTATGGGCAAAAGATCTGAATAGATTTTCTCCAGAGAAGATACAAGAATAGCCAGCAAGCACATGAAAACATGCTCAGCATCATTAGCCATCAGGGAAGTGCAAATCCAACTCACAATCAGATACCACTCCACACCCACTAGGATGATTATCATCAAAAAGACAGATAACATGGGGCTTCCCTGGTGGCGCAGTGGTTAAGAATCCGCCTGCCAATGTAGGGGAAAAGGGTTCGAGCCCTGGCCCGGGAAGATCCCACATGCCGCAGAGCAGCTAAGCCCGTGTGCCACAACTACTGAGCCTGCGCTCTAGAGCCCACGAGCCATAACTACTGAGCCCACGCACCGCAACTACTGAAGCCCGCGTGCCTAGAGCCCGTGCCCCGCAACAAGAGAGGCCACCGCAATGAGAAGCCTGCGCACCGCAACGAAGAGTAGCCCCGCTCGCCGCAACTAGAGAAAGCCCGCGTGCAGCAACAAAGACCCAATGCAACCAAAGATTAATTAATTAATTAATTTTTTTTAAAAAAAGAGATAACAGGTGTCGGCAAGGAGATGGAGAAATCAGAACCCTCATTCCCTGTTGGTGGGCATGCAAAATGGTGCAGCCACTGTGGAAAACAGTCTGTCAGGTACTCAAAAGGTTAAACATAGTTTCCGTATGACCTAGAAATTCCACTTGTAGGTATATACCCAAGAGAAATGAAAACATATGTTTACGCAAAAATTTAGACACGAATGTTCATAAGAGCAGATTTACTATAGCCAAAATATGGAAACAACTCAAATGTCCATCAGCTGATGAATGGATAACAATGTGGTATATTGTATGTAATAGAATATTATACAGTAGTTTAAAAAAAAAATGAAATACTGTTACATACTGCAACCTGAATGAATCTTGAAAACATTGTGCTAGAAACAAAATAACACAAGTTGTATGATTCTGTTTATATAAAATGTCCTGAATAGGCAGTTCCATAGAGACAGAAAGTAGTCTAGTGGATGCCTGGCGCTGTAGGGGCTTGGTGGGAAATGGGGAGTGACTGCTAATGCGAACAGGATTTCTTTTAGGGGTGATAAAAGTGCTCTAATATTGATTGTGGAGATGGCTGCACAATTCTGTGAATATATTAAAGACCGATAAATTGTACGTTTGAAAGGGGTGAATTGTATGGCATGTGAATCATAGCTCAGAGCTGTTTTTTTTTTTTTTTAAAGTGAGTGTGCCCCAGGGTACAGTACAGATATATGGAGGGTGGTACCCACTTTAATCAGTATTGTGGAGCTGAAGAGATTTGGAGGGAAGCACAGGCCTCTTAAACTAGTTTTTCCATCCTCATCCTTGGGAATCACCTTGTTACTAAGCTCTGGCCATTGCTTTCAGGACTGTGATTCTTGAAAATATTTATCCCAGAGAGTTCCTTGTCAGGCCTTTGCAAACCAGGCACCAAAAGTTGGCAGTGACTTGGCAGAGTCCAGGCTGCCTGCATCTCTCTTTCTCCACAGACGCTCATTACTGAGGAGGGCTCGTGCGCCATCCACCACCCCTGCTCCTTCCACAGACGTCCTCTCCCGCAGTCCCCCCCAGACCCCCAGGCTAGGTGATGAGGACGCTGAGGCGCTGGAGCCTACACGGCAGGTGTGCAGCAGAGGCGCGATTCTGCGTGGTAGCTCTTCAGATTCTCTTTACAAATTAGTTGACTCTTAAACTGTCCTGGGAGCGGGGCCAAGGAGTCCCAAGACGTAAATTGAGTAATTATGGTTTTCCTCCCAACATGTAAGAAAAGATATGTGAATAGATAGAATTTTCTCAATTAGATTTTTTCCAGTAAATTTTTCTTAGTCTTTGCTGGCTGTCACTTTCGTTGCCATTAAGAGCTTGCAGATTAAAAGGAAGAAAAGAAATAGCAAGCAAGCATTAGCAAAAACTCAGAGTTCGTTTTCTACTTCTGTTTAACACATACTTGTGTGTTGGGTACATGTGCCCTGCATTTTTTAAGCACTTTCAACATATTAAATCATTTGATCTTTGCAACATTAGTAAGAGATAGGTACTGTTGCCATTATTTCTGTTTTACAGATGAGGATGGATGCTGAAGCATAGACACGTCAACAGACTTCCCCAAAGCCACCCAGCAGTCTGGCTCCGAGTCCTTAACCCCTGCGCTGCACTGCCTCTCTGTCATGCTTCGTTCAGCAGCTGGTCGTCTTTCAGCTTTTATATTAGTGATGTAACATGGCTGGAAAAAATAGTTCTAAGTCTGTAGGGTGGAGTAAATTAGGATTTTAGGTCATGATATCACCATACAGAAATCATAACTGCATGCGCCTCACCCGAATATATCTCATGACCACTGCTCTGTACCACATAGACTTTCTGGCCTTTTCAAAAGGCCTCTAGGGCAACAGTTCCAATAGGAGCTTAAAAGGACCTTAGTAGTTACTGATTCATCCTTTCACCTTAAAGATGAGGAAAACTAAGGGGAAGTAAATCTTAAGGTCTCCTGACTCTGACCTTTTAAAATAATAGGGACCTAAGAGTGAGGCTTCCCAAGAATCAGGTGCTGGGCTTTCTTGTGTCCTCCTTCACTCCTCACAGGAACTCTAGCCGACTGCTGCAGCACTACTGTTCTTCCCCTTTACAGAGCACTTGAAAGCCTGACGAGGAGTTGACTTGCCCAGGGTCACACAGCCAGCAAGTTGTCGTTCCACAGCCCGCCCTCAGTCTTCATCCCTTTGCTCTGCCCCATTCCCGAGAGTACCCTCCACTGTGGCCTGCATGACCCACTGAGACTTTTTTGTTAACTGGGTAGTAGAGGAAATGAGATGGTTTACCTAAAGCCCAAAACCCAATGCCTGACACATATTGTGTCCCATGAATATTATGTAGCTTTTGCTGTTGTCACTAATAATGCAATTGGGTAAAATGATAACCTGCTAGTAGATAATATGTTCATCTGTATCACTAGTATCGATTGTAATGCCTCGTCTGCCTTAGGAAACTTTCCATGGCTGTTTGAAAAACAGGAGGGAAAAAAATCTTCAAAAAGCATCCATTTCAGTCCTTCAGCAGTGCCCCCTTGTGGCATCTAAGCAGAGGGACCAAGTACTCAGAGCCCTTTGTGACCTGAAGAGAATTTGACACAGTTTGCTGCTGGACATCTGTCTGGGCACTTTCTCGGGGTGGGCGTGGTGGGTCTGGCGGTGGCAGGAGAAGGGATTTGGGGGCAGGGCATGGATCAGGTTACTGGGTTGGCTGTGTCAGGGTATTTTTTACTGGGTGTTAAAAGCTGATGGGATAGAATTGCGGAGTCCGTGTTCCTAAGTTTCTAAGCTTCCCTGAACCCGGTGGCCAGGAGAGAGTTTTGTGGCTTTCAGAGTCTCTGTCACGGACTCAGGGCCCAGTCTGATGGCTCTGTTACCTCAGGTCTGTTCAGAGCAGGTTTGAGGGGCAGAAACATGCTTCCTCACGAGCAGTGATTGAACCCTGTCTCCTGGTGGCTGTCTCAGCCTCCATTGTGTTCCCTCCTCCAGGGGCTTCGGAGGAAAATGGCCTGCCTCACACTTCAGCTAGGACCCAGCTGCCTCAGTCAATGAAGATCATGCATGAGATCATGTACAAACTGGAAGTGCTCTATGTCCTCTGCGTGTTGCTGATGGGGCGCCAGCGAAACCAGGTGGGCCCTTCCGCCACATCTCAGAGCAGGAGGAGCCGCGGGCAGACACTTCCCAGGCACCTGTTAGGCCGCCCCTCACAATGCCTCTGTCTCTGGCCCAGCAGAGCGAGGGGTTGGGTCCCTTATCCCTGTTTTACACATCAGGAAACCAGTCTGATTCCGGGGCTCATAGTCTTTCCACTGTACCTTGCTGTGGGCATCATTTCTAGACAGAGCATTGGTGCCCCGGGCAGGAGTGGGCGGCTTAGCCATGTTATCTGACCTTGTTAATGTGCAGAGTAAAGGGTGGGTGTCTGCCCTATAGATGCACTGGAGGAGTTGCCAATCTGATGGGGGCTTGGGGTGGTGGGTCGGAACTGTGTCAAGTTATGAAAACTAGGCAACTGCGGGGGGTCCAGCCATGCTGAGGTTCCTTGAAGCAGTTCCAGGAGGGAGGAGCAAGGAGGAGGGGTAGGGCTCTAGAAGTATGCAGCACTCCTCAAGATGCGTAAGTCGCCCACTCGTGCTCCCTACGCATTCGCCTAGGGGTGAAACGAGGCCTGGGGGGAGGGGTGGGCTAAGGGAAGGGGAGCTGGGAACTCAACAGTCCTTGAGTACCTTTTTGAGTTAGGGACTGTACTCTCACACAGCTCTCTGTGAGATGGGTGCAGTTATCACAAGTTTACAAGTGAGGAGCAGTTTTAGGGAGGGTAGCAGGGAAAAGACTGGATGAAAAGATGACATCTGGCCCGGCAAAGTCCTGAAGAAAGCGAGGAAGCCAGGCATGCTGACCCTCAAGGCAGCCTGCCAGGTAGAGGGAGCAGGCCCAGCTGGGAAGTAGGTGCGAGCCTGCCTGGTGGGTTGGGGGATGGACAGGAACCAGCAGCGAGGGGAGGTGGGCTGAGGGGTCGCACGGGGACCAGGTCGCGTTGGGCTTTCATAGGCCATTTAAGGGCTCTTGTGTTTATACTCTGAGTGAAACGGGAAGCCATCCTCTGGCTGCTGTGTGAAAGAGCTCACAGTAGCTAGGACCAGCATGTTAGTGGCAGGAGTGGTGAGAGGTGCTTGCGTTCTGGATCTATTTTGAAGGTAGAACAGGTAAGATTTGCTGATAGGTTAGATGTGGACCTAAGTGGGGAGAGGAGTTAAAGGTAACTTCCTTACCTCTTTCCAAGCAGGTGGGAGGAATGGTTTGCCATTTATTGACCTGGTTAAGACTGGTGGGTAAGGATTGGAGGGGCAGACGTCTGAAGGGAGGAAGGGGAGGAGTTCAGTTTGAACAAGTTAGGTTTAGATGTCTGTTAGAATTGGCATTTGGCTTACCTGCACCTGGAGTTAGGGGAGAAGAGGGGCCTGGAGGTATAACTTCGGGCGTCGTCACCCTGTGGTTGGCATTTAAAACCAGGATGCTGGATGAGATCCTGCCCTGATGTCCACAGCACTGGGGCTTCTTCCTTTAATATGGAATATATTTCTTATAAAAAATATTAGTCACGATGTCTTACCTGTGTTGAGTGCTTTTTCTTTTTTGAGGCACTTTCATAGTCATTCATATTTGAATTTGAGGTTATTTGGTAAGTTATGCAGCAGGTGGTGACCTCTACCCCACTTGATGCTTGTGAAAATGAAGATACAAAAAAGGGCCCTGCTCTCAGTCTCCAGGCATCGTGAGAGCCAGGATTTAAACTCTGCTGCCCTGACTCTTCTTTCTGTCCCCTCACCATGACAGTTCCCTGCTCCCTGAGCCTTCCTGTTACCAAGTTTCTATGAATCATTGTGGTCTTTAGTTAAACTGTGATTACAGCCGCCGCTTCCTTGGGAGGGACCATCAGCTGGCCTCAGAACCCTGCCTTCCTGAGAACCAGTGTTATGCTGGTGTGTCCTCATTTGCACAGTCAGCATTAACTGAGTTCCTACTCTGTGCTAGGCACTGTGGGGCCATGGATTCACAGACCCTGCGTAGACCAGGACAGCAGGGGGAACAGTTTCCCCGGCCAGGTCCCCCAGAAGGCCCCTCCTTGGAGTGACCTTATTATTGTGCACTCGGGCCAGGTTCTCTGACCAGTCTTGGCTAAGTTGAAATCACTAGACTGGAAATGCTCACCAAATGTCGTAAGTTCCATCCCTCTGGTGCTAATGAAAATAATCAATACAACAGTCATTTTTTCCAGTGCTTCCTGTAAGTCAGGCCCTGAGCTTCCCCCACATTACCTCATTCAGCCCTTTCAACACTTCATCAGCCCTCATTTTCCATCAAGGGACTCAGGCTTAAAGAAGAATGTTGCCCAGAGTCACAGCACTGTCAAGTTCTGGTCTCCCAAGATAAACACCAGCCTGTGGTGGGCGGGGAAGGGACAGGCTTTCAGATGAGAACACCTGAGTTAGGGTGACATTTCCACCCCTGCCTTGGCTACATCAGTCCTGGTAAACTTTCCTTTCCTCTGTAAAATGGGAATTAGTAAGTACTGGGGCTGTGCTCTGGACTAGACGTACATTTTCTGACTTTATCCTTACAACAGCCCTGAAAAGGAGTAATAGTTTTGTTTTATGTTATGTAAAAAATTATTTTAATAGGTCAGTAATTCACATAGTTCTGTATTAAAAGGTGTAAATGAGTATAAGTGAAGCCTTTCTCCCCTCTGATCCTGAACATTCAGGGTTCTCCATGAAGCATCTAATTTTACCAGTTATTAATGTCTCCTTTTAGAGAGTTTAAAAGTATGTTTGTGCGTAGTGGGAGTGGTGGTGAGGGTAGAGTAAGTGTGGCTGTTTTCTTTAAACTTCAGCAGTGCTCTCTTCGTCCTGAAGCCTCATGGTACCTACCTGCCCAGGCTTTGATAGGCCTTCACAGCACATTTGTCTTAATGCTTTTGCCTTCCTGCCCCATCCAGGTTCACAGAATGATTGCGGAGTTCAAGCTGATCCCCGGGCTGAATAATTTGTTTGACAAACTGATTTGGAGGAAGCATTCAGCATCTGCCCTTGTCCTCCACGGTCACAACCAGAACTGTGACTGTAGCCCGGTGAGCAGGGACCCTGGTGACAGATGGGCTTTGCTTGCCAGAAGTAGTTGTTTCAAGACCTGCTGTTGGCCCTTTGAAATCTCATTCTTTGAGAGTAGAGCAGAAACTGAAAGTCATAGCCTATGTAACCCCATAATTGGAAGCCACCTTGGGGAAGGATCTGACCCCCACCCTTCACCTTTCCAGAAATCCCTTTTGACGCCCTCCAGCCAGCCTTCCCTTGTTCACCTCTGGGCAGGGCACTCACTTTCCTCCAGACAGCGCCACCCTCTCTACTATGGAAGAGCAAGTTTTTCCTCATTCTGTTCTCTATCCCATTGTAATTTACATCCACTGATAGTAGGTTTGCCTTCCAGAACCACGCCAGTGGTCTGCCTCCAAAATGGGCTTTAGGAGGTTTTCTCTTTTTTAAGGGTCAAGGGCTCACCTTTGCTTGGTCTTTCTCACGGTGCCCTAGAGAGCACTGAACTGGGAGTCAGGAGCCCTGTTGTGCCACTCAGCTTTTTGGGAGAGCTTGAACAAGTCACTGAATCTCTGAGCCTCTGTTTCTTGCAAAAGAAAGATCATCAGCTATCAGCATGAGGGGGAAAGTGCCACACGGCCACCAGGCCCAGTGACATGCGTCCTCCCTGGTCTCTAAGCTACATTCTGGGGACTTTCCTCAGTGCCGTATCTTCCAGTTTACTGTTTTTCTCCTTGGCTTTGTCAGATTTACCTTTCAGCACATCCATTTGAGTTAATTTCAAGTGAATATATTATGCATTTCTAGACATTTTGTCTGGATCTTTGTCAAAAGCTACGTGGTCTTTTATTCATTATGTTAATATTTTGTTCTTCTGTTGCATTTTCTGTCTTTATCTCTTTAATTATTCATAACATACTTTTTTATGGTCTTTTTTGGATTGCTCATGGGGTGCTACTTGTGTCTGAGTCTTCAGACTCACCTCGGGGTGGAGTGTTGCCTTGTGTTCTGTACTGTTCGTAGAAGGTCACCTTCGGGGGAGGGGGAGCTTGTTTTCCCTGTGAGTACCTGTGTAGCCTGGGCCCTGGAAGTAGTCCTATAGAACATTTGGCTTTTGTCTGCCAGGTACTTCAGGGGGCATGGCATCCCAGGACAAGGTTTCATTTTGAGTGTCTGCCCTCCCACTCTGGTAGTATGAGCCCAGGGTCCTCCTGGGGACCTGGGGGCTCCCCTCCACCACCAGCAGCACCCTGGCAGAGACAGGCTTCTTTGCCAGCTCCCTGGGCTGGTAGGTGGGGTTTTTCTAACCCTTTTTTCACCAAATGTATACATTCTGCAGGCTTTCTATGGGCCCAAGGTTCTTTCTGGTCCCTGCAGAGCATTGAAACCCAAGCCCTGGCCCGAATAAGTCTCATTTCCACTTCTCCACCAGCCCAGGATTGCCAGCCAACAGCTCTTGTGCTCGCTGCTCTGAACTCGGTCCTTTCATTTCTGGTTCTAGTGGAATTTCCTTTCTTTCCTATGAACTTAGCCTCACATTTAAAATAATTTCAGTTATTTTTTTTTTTAGGACTTTTTTTAAAAAAATTAATTTATTTTATTTTTGGCTGCATTGGGTCTTCATTGCTGCCCGCGGGCCTTTCTCTAGTTGTGGCGAGCGGGGGCCTGTGGTGCGCGGGCCTCTCACTGCAGTGACCTCCCCCGTTGTGGAGCACGGGCTCTAGGTGCACGGGCTTCAGCAGTTGTGGCTCACGGGCTTCAGCAGTTGTGGCTCACGGGCTCTAGAGCGCAGGCTCAGTAGCTGTGGTGCGCCGGCCCAGTTGCCTCGCAGCTTGTGGGATCCTCCCGGACCAGGGCTCGAACCCATGTCCCCTGCATTGTCAGGTGGATTCCCAACGACTGTGCCACCGGGGAAGCCCAATTTCAGTTATTTTTTATCCAGTATGTTGGGGTGTTTTTAACAGGAAGGGTCTGCATTAGCTTAATATGCTGTTGGCCAGATGTGGACAAAGGGTTTTCTGACTAAAGAGAAGTCCTCACTGTGCGCGAGGACAGGGGCTCAGAGAAGCAGAGTGACATCCAGGCTGTCACCAGAGCCTTTTGTTTTCTTTTGGAACATTGTGACTGTGGTTTTAACATCGAGGATGCACGTGTATTTTAGGACATCACCTTGAAGATTCAGTTTTTGAGGCTCCTCCAGAGTTTCAGCGACCACCATGAGTAAGTACGAGCCGTCCCTGGGAGGAGAATTGTTTCGCTGTCTTTTCTTCTCCCTTTGTCTCATCGCTGACCTCGGCTCAGGAGGACCTGGGCGCCGTGAGAGCCACTCTCACCGCACGGGGCTGCACTTCCGTGATGAGGGCTGCCATTCGTGCAGCCCTTCCTTTATGCCAGGCCCTACACTGAATTTCCCCTTGCCCCACAGCCACCTTGGAAGTGAGTGCGGAAGTTGCTGGCCCCTTATTACCCTTGGGGTCAATAACAGCTCTCAGCCGTCTGTCCCTCTGAGCCAGGAGCTTGGCTATTTGCAGGGGCCAGCAGGAACCTCACATGGCCAAAGTGGGCTGAGTATTGGCATGTTGAGCAGATGGAATATTCTTCACCTGTACAAGGAGATGTACTCTCCCCCGTTTTCCTTGAAACACACTCTGCCCTCTTATTTTTACTGTCCAACCTTTGGTGGAGAATGTATTGGAGAATGATTCTCTGCTATAAGGGAAGTGCAGGGGAGGGGTAAATGGCGGCTGACCTTGGCGTTGGTGAGACCTTGGTGAGCTGGAACACACAGGCAGCCACTGCTCAGCTCTTAGCAGCTGTTGGTGTATGGGAAACAAGGCCCAGTGTTGCATAGCTTCTGAGTTTTTCCCCCAGGGAAAGCCAGAAATTAAGATTTATGTGAAAAGTCCTGATTTTTAAGTGCTGGTTTATATTCTTTTGAAACATTGTATAAGCTAATAGGACATGCCTGAGGACACATGTGACCTCAAGGGCCTTCACTTTGCAGCTTTTGTCTGGATCGTGTTGATCATCCTCTTTGAGAGGTTCTCTGTCTGAAGGCCTCAAGCTCCAGCAAGTATGTCAGCCCTGAAAAATGGCACCAATATGTTCTGAACGTGTCCTTTTTTTCCTGAAGAATTGAGCCCCTAGCTTTCATCAGACTCTTAAATCTGATGGGTCGTGTTCGCAGGCTTGGATTTTATATATTCTAAAGCAGTGCGAAAATGTGGGAGCATTTTTCATGGGAGTGACATGATCAGATTCCAGTTATCTGAAGATCATTCCGGGTGCTGTGTGTGGGATTGACTCCTGTGGGGAGACCATTTAGGAAGCTGGTTCTGTCCACATGACTTGGGTGACGAGAGGCCTGGATGTGAAAGGGAAAGGAGGGAGGGAGTGTCACAGCCGACTCAGGCCTCCTGGTGGGAATGCTGGAACAGGGCCAGTCTTGAGGAGTAAAATAATGAGTTTGATTTGGACATCACTGAGTTGGAAGTGCCTTTGAGAAATTAAATGGAAATGTTCAGTGGCAAAAGAAAGGCCTAGAGATGCTAAGGAAAGGGGCCTCATTAGTGGACGTGGCAGGCAGAGGGTGGGCGTTGGGGCCAGGGAGACTCCCACAGCCTGAGAGCAGTGGGCTGTGTGCCCTGCCGCAGAATGCTGGCTCGGGGTAAGTGGTGTTGGGGGCGGGTACCCGGGGGCTTCTCGGATTCCCTCCACAGCAGATGGGCAGGGGACTAGCCCAGTGTTGATGCGGCAGCCACAGTTCCTGTCCTTTACCGCCTCCAACACATTTATTTCAGGAACAAGTATCTACTGCTCAACAACCAAGAGCTGAATGAACTCAGCGCCATCTCTCTCAAGGCCAACATCCCCGAGGTGGAAGCCGTCCTCAACACTGACAGGTGAGCATGGCTGGGGTGCATCTGTGGCCCACAGCCCACCCTGGTTTCCTGCGTGTCCCAGGGCTCCCAGATGGGTGCACACAGGTGTGTGTACTTGTCCTTTCTCACGCATGTGTAGCTACAGTGTCTTGAGGGCTCCTGTGTGCCAGGCACTGTCCTCCCGTCACCTGCATTATCTCATTGGAGCCCCACAGCAGCCCTTGGAGGGAAGTGCCATCGTCACCTCCACTTTACAGACAGGGGAGCAGGGGCTCGGAGAGGTCACCTGCCACAGGTCGTATATACTCTGCTCTCCCCCTTGTCACTCAGCTTTGTTGACATGCTCCTTTCCTGCCCTCTGTCAAGTCCCATTAGCTGGGTTATACTTGCCTCACTTTCTGGAGCAGAGCAGGGAAGTCACAGGCTCACAGGGGTCAGGGCAGGGAGGACTGTATCCAGCAACAGGAGTTGTAATTCTCCAGCCTTTTTTGTTTGTTTGTTTGTTTTTACTTTTAAAGTAGCAGAAATCTTTGTTCAAATGAAACTGAATATAGTCCCACCCTAACAGCTGTAGTGGGTGAATAGTAGAGCTGCTCTATTTGAAGGGGGAGTTTAAGGACCTAGAGTCCCTGCCTGCTTGGCCTTCTCTCCCCAATAATGCAACCTGAGTCATTTCCTCACTTACTGTCTTTGCTTCCTAGACCAGGAAGCGGAGGCCCAGAACCTCAGGTACTTGTCCAAGGCCAGCTGGAGCTGAAGCTGGGGCCCAGGGTACTCCCTGCCTCACCCTGTTGGCACAGACTTTGCCCCATCTGCTAGACTGTCATGGTATTTCAAACCCACTTTTGTTGTAAGCAGCCCTCTCTCCAGCAGTTCTGAGCCCTGTATGACTCTGGTTGTGTTTTTGGCCTCTCATCACTTGTCAGTGAGTTTGGGCAGGAAAAGCTGCCCTGAGATGTAGTGAGAATGCACTTGGCTATTCAGTTGTGAGACTGCAGGAGCCCTTAGGGTGCTCTGGACCCAGGTAGAGCAGGAGGACATCCTGTAGGTTTGGAAATGTCACCATGTTTTTTTACCCACCTAACCCAGCAGAGACACTCAACCCCAGGGCCCCAAGACACAGTCCTTCAGCCAAGTGGAATTTGGCCCCTGTCAGGCTCTCAGATCTGCCCCCAATATGTTCCTGTCTATTTTATTTCAGGAGTTTGGTGTGTGATGGGAAGAGGGGCTTATTAACTCGTCTGCTGCAGGTCATGAAGAAGGAGCCAGCTGAGTCATCTTTCAGGTAGATCTGGGACACGCATCTGCCACTCCTGAGGGCCCAGGAGCCAAGTGTTTCTTAAGCTGTTAGAATTACCTTCTTTAGTCACCAGCTTCTACCCCGGACATCTGGTTACTGTCCGGGAGAGGGAGTTTGCCGTCTCCCTTGTGTTGACTCAGCACGTACTCACTAGCTTCTGCGTGCCACCAGTGTGTTTCAAGAATTGACCAAGCATTCACCAAGCACCTGTTCTGTGCTGGTGCTGGACAGGTGGGGGAGAAATGGGAGCTACAGTCCCTGCCCACATGGAGTTCCCTGGGTTGTGAGAAACAAGCATGAAAAGAAACCTGCGTGGGGGATGCAGCGTGGAAAGGCTCGGAGCCAGGACCTGTCCCAGGAGCGGTGGGAGCAAAGGAAAGGCTGGTGGGGCGGGTGCGGACAGGGAGGGCACCTCAGTTCCTTAGACTCATCTGAGTTGAGTCTTAAAGGCTGCAGACAGCAGTAGCAGGTGAGGGAGGCATTCCATCAGAGTGGGTGTGAGCTGTCAGTAGGCTCCATCCCCAAGGGTCCCCTGTCAACTCAGCCTGCTTTGTCCTGACGTCCACTTACGGATCCCAGCTCTGCCCTCTGGGGCCACTCAGTGAACATCAGCCACCTCTTCTCTAGGACAGCCCATCAGAAGTGAGCTCGGTGGTCTGTCCACACGTCTGTCAGGTTCCCTTATGCATTCCTGGCTCCTCACTTCCATGTCCTCCTGTTCCTCTGAAGGGGCAGAGGCTAGAGTGTGTTTTCACACGTGATTCACAGGGCCAGCCCTTTGATCCTAGATGCTGCCTTCTCCAAGACACAGCTCCTTCCAGACGAACCACATGGAGGACTGTTCCCCCCTGAGCTGTCAGATCCCTGAGGATGGGGACCCTTGATGTGTCCCCAATGCCTAGTGTGAGGCCCGATGCCTAGTAGATAGACGTTCAGTAAATGTCTGTTGGATAAATGAAAAGGCAGCAGACATCTCCCAGCCCCTTGGTGAATAGAACATGGGCCAGAAGAGGGCAGCCTTAGCCACCTGGGCCAGGGGTCAACATTTGGGTCGCAGGTTTTGGCAAGCCCGGGCTGTGGAGAGTTTCCTCCGAGGGACCACCTCCTATGCAGACCAGATGTTCCTGCTGAAGCGAGGCCTTCTGGAGGTAATGGCCCGGAGGAGCCAGGGTGTCGGGTGTCCCTCTCCCCAGCCCCATGCGTTGCTTTCCTGTCCTGAGACCTAGACAGCTGGCAGAGCAGACCAGATCTCTTTATCGTAAAATGCCAGTGCGGATCGCGCTGGTACTTCCCCTTAGCTGTCAACTCTGGGTTCCCCATGGGTGCCTAATGGGTGATTGAGGGATCTGGGGGTGGCCATGGAGGATTATAGGAGTCTGTAAAGTTGCTCAGCAAGGCCTTTTGACCCTGAGGATATTTTACTGCTGACTGAAAGTTAATTTCCCTTTATTGAAAAATGGCCTCCAGAAAAAGCAAAATTTACGAAGGGAGGTAGGGCAAAATGTCCAAAGCTACAATTGGTTAAAAAAAAAAAGATACAAATAAGAAACTGACCCATGCATTGTTATAAAAATCCACAAGGAAAAGAATTGATCCAAATTGGTATATACAACTTCAAGAAAATTAAAATGTAAAAAAACAGTTTAACTGTCATAGAAAACCTTCTCAAGGAGTTAATAAATTGCTTTATGTTCTTGATAAAAGTTCACTGACTTCAGTGTGAACTTCTTCTTTTATTAACATAAAGACAAACCATGGGGTCAAAATGTGTCTCGTGTTCTTAAACCCTGTGCTTCACTTGAATGGCTTCAGTGCTCGGGCAGTGGCCAGTGTTACCTCTGGAGACGGCCGCCTCCCTGCGAGCTGGAGAGCCTGGTCATCTTGCGGACAGTTTAGCTCAGACCTGGGCAAGCGAGAGAGGTTGTGGCTACATAGCCCAACCTCCCCCCACCCCCCACCCGCCTTCCTGGTGAGGTGTGTCAGGCCTGGCCCTGCCCTGGGAGCCACCAGCGTCCTCAGATGAGAATCTAGACAGGGGAGCAGGTTCCATCAACCTGGATGCTTGCTCGAAGCTAATGCCACGTGGTCTGAGCTACGTGCCAGGGCTGGGGGAGGCCGGCGGTGGGCAGCTTAGATGAGCGCAGCCTGGGGGCAGCAGCCATATGTGCCTGTTGGCCCCCGGGATCAGCCGCCTTCCTGCCTTCACCCTGTCCTCTCCCACCCCCAGCACATCCTCTACTGCATTGTGGACAGTGAGTGCAAGTCGCGGGATGTGCTCCAAAGTTACTTTGACCTCCTGGGGGAGCTGATGAAGTTTAATGTTGATGCATTCAAGAGATTCAATAAATACATCAACACGGATGCAAAGGTAAGTCTAACCCAGGCTTCCGTGGGGTTTGCCACATCATCCAGAAGCTATGTTGGAGCCCAGTCTTCAGGTGCTGGTTTTAAATTGGAGAGTCCTGGGGAGTCAGCGGGTAGTTGTCAACAAACATTCATTAGCCCTTGTTGTGTGCCGGGCACTGTGCTAGACCCTGGGTACACAGGGATGAAAGTCTCAGCTGCTTGTGGGCAAGTGGGCTTGGAAATGGGTCTGATGCAGCGTGCTGGGTGCCATGATGAGCCCCAGAAGGGCAGGACTGGGCCCAGTGTGTTAGGCTCACAGGATGTGTGTGGCAGAAACCCAGCTCAGAGAAGTTGAAGTAAAAATGACAGTAGACCCTTCAGTGCAGAAAACACTGGACATAGTGTCAGAAGATCTGAGTCGAGTTCTTTTGCTGGGACTGCTTATTAGGTGGTGAGGGCAGGGCACAGGTTTGTCCGAGCTTCAGTCTTCCTGTTGGAAACAGCTGGGCCAGGGTACGGGGATGCCCCCTGCAGTGACTGCATGCCCTAGGCCTTGGCCGTCTTCAGCCGAGAGCCCACCACCCCGGTCAGCCCAGCCTCCGCTCCAGTTCCAGGTGTTCCTGAAGCAGATCAACAGCTCGCTGGTGGACTCCAACATGCTGGTGCGCTGCGTCACTCTGTCACTGGACCGATTCGAAAACCAGGTGGACATGAAAGGTAAGAAAAAGCCGTAATGCCAAGGTGAATCGGTCCAGTGTGGCTGCAATTGGTATCAAACGCCCAGCCTCTAGCAAGGAGACAGAAATGTCTGGAAGTAGCTGCACCAAACACCCACGTGGTTGGGGTCAAGGCGGTGGCTCTCAGGGTGATTTTCTTGGCTTTTACTTTTATCATCCATGCTTCCTCTGATGAGCATGTGTGACATTTTAATGGCAGGTGAAAAAAAAAAAAAAAACACTGTTGCCAGCAAAATGCAAAAAACAACACCCTTCCTCTCCTGGCCTGGACTTGGCTGGGATGAGAGGCCCCCAGGTGGTGAAGCCTGGGGAGGGCCTCTGGGAGAGGCGGTTCCCAAACGTGACCGAAGGAAAAGGTGGAAGCAAACTCCTGGCAGGGGCTCTAGTGAGAACGCAGGCTTTAGCCAGGGTGGCAGAGCAGCTGGAGATTTGTTCCTGCTGCAGCCAACCTTTTCTGTAGTTGTTTTGACAGTGGGGGCTCCCAGCTTCAGAGTCAGAGCCCAAGGGGGGCTTGACTAGAAGCCTGGGTGTCAGGCCCCTGGGCCTGAGCCGCAGACCAGCTTCCACACCTGCTGCTCACACCTCTGCCTCTCTGTCCCTAGTCGCAGAGGTCCTGTCCGAGTGCCGCCTGCTTGCCTACATATCCCAGGTGCCCACACAGATGTCCTTCCTCTTCCGCCTCATCAATATCATCCACGTGCAGACGCTGACCCAGGTGAGAGGCCCTGCAGACCTGCCACAGGGAAGGGGAGATTGGAAGCAGTTACCCTCCTCCCAGAGCCACCTTCACCCTAGAAGTGTTGGGTTGGCCAAAAAGTTCGTTTGGTTAATGAATACATTCAATAAAGTTCTTGGTGAAAATGAAAAATGTGTCTTTTTACTTAAAACTGAACAAACTTTCGGGCCAACCCAATACATCTCCTGAGACCCATCCCTTGGTTCCTGGGAAACCCTCCCAGCTATTCTGAGGACTTTTCTCCAATAAGGATCAGTGCCCCATTTTACAGAAGGGGCCTGGGGAGGGAGCAAGGCTCCAAGGTCACAGGTGGTTTGGGGCAGAGTCAGGATGGGCACTGAGCTCTGACTCCCAGTCCAGTGCTCTCCGAGCCCAGCCTCCTGTGCAGACTTTGGGGTTGGACCTGATGTTGACTCCCACCTCCTTCAACAGATAACTGTGCAGCTGACCCTTTTCCGAGCTTCACACCCCTCTTTTCTAAAATGGGGGTAATACTCAGAGGTTGTTCTTTCGTTCCCTCATCTAACGTTTACTGAGGCGAGGCCCTGGGCTGGGGATGCACAGTGAACGGAACGGTCCGAGACACTTCAGGAAGCTGCCTGTCTAGTGCTGAGTGAAGCGGAGTGAGGCACCTGCATCTGATGCGTGCACCCCGCCGCCCCAGGGATCGAAGCTCCTGGGAAGAAGCGATGCCTGAGCTGATTCTGGAGGAAGAGTGGACTCCATCCAGACTGATGATGCCGTTCCCACCGGGGACATCCCAGGGTGGGGGTGGGGGTTGGGGTGAGGGACCAGGAAGGCACTTGGGCCAGGATGCCGGCATCGTTCCTCTCCCCAGTCCTCTTGTCAGCTTTCTGCAGGGGCAGCGCAGTGCGTGGCCCCTGGACTCTGCCAGGGACGCCGTCCTCCCTGCCCAGTGGCACCCCCGGTCCACTGGGGCCCCTGGGGCTGCCGGCACATGCGTGACCTGGATGGCCTGGTGCTTGCAGGAGAATGTCAGCTGCCTGAACACCAGCCTGGTGATCCTGATGCTGGCCCGACGGAAAGAGCGGCTGCCCCTGTACCTGCGGCTGCTGCAGCGGATGGAGCACAGCAAGAAGTACCCTGGCTTCCTGCTCAACAACTTCCACAACCTGCTGCGCTTCTGGCAGCAGCATTACCTACACAAGGACAAGGACAGCACCTGCCTGGAGAACGTGAGTGCCCCGCCGTTGAGGGGTGGCAGGCGGGCTGCGGGCACGCAGACCTAGGGCCCCTCGGAGGGGCATCTGGGGTCCCTGGTCCCCGCCTGGACCCTGTGGCAGGCAGCTCTTTGTCCCCTTACCAAGGCCCTCCCCGCGGGGTGCTGGGCTTGACCCGAGTCCCCCAGGCACCCGCCCAGCCCCTCTCTCTTTGCCCAGAGCTCCTGCATCAGCTTCTCATACTGGAAAGAGACCGTGTCCATCCTGTTGAACCCAGACCGCCAGTCACCCTCTGCCCTTGTCAGCTACATCGAGGAGCCCTACATGGACATAGACAGGGACTTCACCGAGGAGTGATCTTGGGCCGGGCCTCGGGAGGCTGCTGGGCCTGGGCCAGCATGGGTGAGCGTGGGTTCGTGTGCCTCACGCCCTGCCCTGTCCCGTCCCCCCCCGACCTCCCTGCTGCTCTCCGCCTGCCCCAGGTCTTCAGGTACAGGCTTGGTGGGAGGGAGCGTCTAGAAGCCCCTGGCCCCTGGGTCTGAGGGCCCCGGGTCATTGGGGAGCCTCAGTTCCCTCACGATCTCCATGACGAGGACAGGGACACTGTGCCCACCCTTCCTTCAGAACCCTGGGGTCCCGGCCCACCCAGAGGTAAGGGGACTTTTAAAAATAGCTCTGTCTGAGCTCCTACCCGGTCTCTTGGCTGTCAGCCCTGGGGTGGGGAGGGAGATATGGGCACCCTCCCCCAATCTGTGAGCCAAGCTTGCCCTGGCCTTTAGACCCAGGCAAAGGCTTCTGAGCCCCTGGGCAGGGGTGGGGGACACCAGAGAACGCTCGCTACCTTCCCCCAAGCCTGCCCATCTGTCCCTCCCTTCCTCCCTCCCTTGTTTTCCTTTAGCTCCTCTGGTTCTGTTTGCTCATTGGCCGCTGTGTTCATGGTTTCCCCCAGAAGTGGGAGGGGCCTTCTCTTTCCATCCCTTGGAGCACAGGGAGGCTGTGGCCGGGCCCCCCGCTCCAGGGCAGCGTCTCCTGCCTGAGCCCACACCCCGCGCAGGAGCCTGCCTGGGAGCATACCCTCGGCCCCTCCGTGTGTTGCCAATTTATTAACAACAAATAAACCAATTAAATGGAGACTATTAAAGAATTTATTTTAAATGACTGATGTGGACCTGACTTTTGTCCATGAGACCATGTGCTCCCCTCCCCTCCTGAACCCCAAAGAATGAGAGGGAACCCGGTAGGAGCTGCAGATGTGGCGTTTATTCAGGGTGTAGCAGAGCTTGGGGTGGCGAGGCTCCAGCAGGGGTGGATGAAGAGAGGAGAGGATCAGGGTGGGGCAAACAGCAGGTGTCCCTCTTCAGAGCCCAGGGCTCAGGTGTCACTCCTTGTGCTAAGGGGAGAGGGGTGCCTGGGTGAGCTGCCCTCCACGCAGAGGGCAGGGTGGGTGCCCCACACCACTCCTCACCTTGGGGCCCAGGGTGTCCCGGGTCCGCGCCCGCAGCTTGTTGGCCTGGGTTTCCGCCATGTCCGCCCGCTCCTCCGCATCGTCCAGCTCGTGCTGGGCCTTGCGGTACTTGGCCAGGTTAGTGTTGGCCTGCTGCTCCTGGGGGCACAGGCAGGCCTGCTCACCCTTTGGTCACTGAAAGGGTTAGCACCCCCAGAAGGGGCTGGCTTCTCCGGGTCCTCACCTCTGCTCCACCACCACTGCCCGCGGCCCTCCTCCCTCCTCACCAGTACCCACAGCAGGAAGGAGGGGGTGGAGCCACTCCTTCCAGAGGCGCCCGTGTGCCAGACCTGGCTGGAAGGGGAAGGCGCATGCGGTCCCTTCAGAGACAGAGCTAGGTCTCACGTCTTGCCGGAGCTGTTAGAAACGCGTCTTTCTTCTCGCTGGGCAGTGGGGTCACTGTCCCAACCTACACACAAAGCCAACACGGGGGAATCCACGGCCCAGCGATGGAGCAGGCCTGACCGGCTGCTGGCATCCCACCTGGCTGTAGAGCCTGGGGCCAGCTGTAGAAGTTGGGTGACCACAGGCATCCTCAGACCCCCGTGCACTCACCGCCTCTTCACACTGCCGTTTGTAGCTCTTGACCTTGCTCTGCAGCTTGTCCACCAGGTCCTGCATGCGAGCCAGGTTCTTCCTGTCCTCCTCGGCCTGGGCAGGCAAAGGGGATTCAGGTCTTGCCCGAAACCAGGCCAGCTCCAGGGCTGCCCCCCTAGGTGGACCTGGTCACCCACCTGGTACGCGAGCTCCTTGACCCGGCGCTCATGTTTCCGCACCCCCTTGAGGGCCTCGGCGTGCTTCTTCTGTTCTGCGTCGAGCTCGGCCTCCAGCTCCCGCACCTGCGAGCAGCCAGCCCGTGGGCCTGGTGCCCTCAGCCTGCCCTCGGGTGGCCCACCCTGCAGGGCAAGGGACTGGGAGGGCCGCACACACCTTGGCCTCCAGCTTCTGCACCTGCTTCTTTCCTCCACGGAGGGCGGCTTGTTCTGCCTCCTCAAGCCGGGCCTGCAGCTCCCGCACCGTCTGCTCCAGAGTCTTCTTCATCCGTTCCAGGTGTGCGCTCGTGTCCTGCTCCTTTTGCAGCTCCTCTGCCATCATGGCTGCCTGTGCGGGAGGAGGTGGCGTGGTCGGGGGTGAAAGTCCCTTCGGACTCTGCTCGGGGCCCCCACGGTCCCGGCCCAGCCTCACGTCGGTGATGGCCTTCTTGGCCTTCTCCTCGGCTTCCCGCCTTTCCTGGGCAGCCTCCTCCGCCTCCCCGCTCAGCTGGGCCAAATCCACCTCTAACTTCTTCTTCTGGCTCAGGAGGCCTGTGTTCTGGGGAGAGGGTGGGGGGGTGGGCAGGGCTTTAGAGTCGGCCTTGAGGCCCCCGCCCCATGCATCCCTGTGACCCCCGTCCTCACCTGCGAATGCAGGAGGTTGAGGCGCTCGGTGGCCTCCAGCAGCTCCTGTTCCGCCAGCCGCCGGCTGCGCTCACCCTGCTCCAGGGCGGCCCGCAGCTCTTCCAGCTCCGCGGCCAGCAGGGTGGCCCGCCGCTCCAGGGCCTGTGCCTGCTCGTGGAGCTCGGCCGCCAGCCGCTGCTCCGCATCCCGCCCTGCCTGCTCCTCCTTGAGTTGGGCCTGCAGCAGCCGTGTGGCGGCCTGTGCCTCCGTGGCCTGGCGGGTGGCGTGGCCCAGCTGCAGCTCCAGGTCGTTGAGGTCACCCTCCATCTTCTTCTTGAGCCGCAGCGCCTCATTGCGGGCCCGAGTCTCTGCATCCAAGGAGGCCTGCAGGGACTCCACTGCTCGCTGGTGGTTGCGCCTGTAGTTAGGAGGGATGAAAGGAGGGGTCGTGGCCTGCGAGAGACTTGCTTACAGACACGCAGGGAACACTGGAGATGTGAAGCCAGTTGGAGAATAAGTGACTGATCGATCTCTCCCTGGTTTCAAGCCCCTTGTGTCTGCCTGCCTGTTGCCCATCAGAGCAATTTCACAGCAGACAGACAGGGACTGAACTCTGGCTCTACCCCCACTGTGTAACCTTGGGCAAGTCCTTTGGCCTCTCCGAGGTTCACCTCCAAACTGTGGACGATGGTCCCCACCTGAGAGGGTCGTGGGTATGGGGGCATTAGGTGTCTGTGCCAGTCCCCTGCACAGTGGGGCTCAGCCAACATCACCCGCCCTTGTGCTCTCAGGTGGTTGGGATGGGGGAGGCTGTCGGCCCGGGGAGGAGGGACAGCCCGGCCCCACACCTCAGGTTACTGCACTCCTCGTCTTTCTCCGCCAGTTTCCGGTCCACCTCAGCCTTGACCTGGGATAGCTCCAGCTGGATCCGCAGAGTCTTGGTCTCCTCCAGCTCCAGGGCCCCCTGGGGTGCAGAGCAGATAGTATGGTGATGGGGCCGTGAGTGTATGTGGAGAGGGCAGGCCAGGGAGCAGCGGGTCAGTGTCCACCCCGCCCCTGACCTCGGCCTCCTCCAGTGTGGCCTGGAGCTCGCTCTTCTCCCCTTCCAGTGCCTTCTTGGCTTTCTCCAGCTCCTGGATGCTCTTCCCGCTGAGGCTGACCTGGTCTGTGAGGTCACTGATCTCCTCTGCAGAGTGGACAGGGCACTGAAGGGCCACCCCCATGGCTCTGCTCCAACCGTGTCACCCTGTGTGACCCTGAGGGACTCCCAGTGACCCCAGAGCGGCTCTGACCCTGGGGTGGGTCATACCTTGCAGGTTCTTGTTCTCCCGCCTGAGCGTCTCCAGGGCCTCGAGAGCCTCCTCGTGGCTGTGCTGCAGCCGGAAGAGCTCCGTGCCCAGGCTGCGGGCCTCCCTCTGGGCGGCCTCCAGCTCCCGCTGCATCTCCTCCTCCTGCCGCCGCCGCTCCTCCAGCGCCCGCTCCAAGTGCCGCTGCTTCTTGTCCAGCGCCACGGCCGCTGAGGTCGCCCGCTCCAGCTCCAGGGTCACGTCCTCCGACTCTGTCTGCAGCCGCAGCTTGGCCTTCTCCAGCGACGAGCACTTGGCATGAGCGGCCTCTACCCCCGCCTCTGCCTCCTGCAGCCGCAGTGCCAGCTTCTTTCTAGGCCACGGGAGCAGACGGGATCTGGATGCGCAGCTGAGCCCTGCATCTCCCCTCACCCCTGACAGCTCAGAGGTGCAGGCGCCGTCCCTGTGTGGTGACGGCCTGGCCGGCAAGGCACTCACTTGGCCTCCTCCAGTTCCTCGGTCCTCTGGATGGCATCTGCCTCGTACTTGCTCCTCCACTGGGCCACCTCGGCGTTGGCCTTGGACAGCAGCCGCTGCAGCTCGGCCTGGGCTTCAGCCTCCTCCTCGTGCTGCTCCCGCAGGAGGTCACAGTCATGCCGCGAAGCCTGCACGGCATGGGCCAGCGTGCTCTTGGCCTGCAGAGAGCCCATTGACCTCAGCATCGGGCCGGGCCAGTGGCCCTGTGCCCACCCCGCCTGCTCTGTGGCAGCCAATGGCTGGCCCACCTTGCTCTCCTCCTCCAGCTGCCGCCGCAGTTCCTCCAGGCTCTGGGTGGCCAAGGCCTTCCCACGGCTCAGCTGGCTAATCAGAGACTCCTTCTCCTCCAGCAGGCGGCTCAGCTCCCCTGCAGGCCAAGGGGCAAGCCGGCAGGTCAGGTGGGTGAGGGGCAGCACCGAACCCCGCTGTGGCCCAGCCAAGCCCCCGGCCTCACCACTCTCGGTTTGTAGCCGCCCCCGCTGGGTGCTGGCATCTGCCAGTTGCCGCTGCAGCTCCTCCACCTTGACCTTGGCCTCGCTCAGCTGATCCTCATAGGCCCGGCACAGCTTCTCTGCACTGGCCTGGGATCCGGGGTCAGGGATCAGAAAAAGTTTGTGACTCACAGGGCAGGATCTAGGGCTGCCAGTCAGAGACGGGGACCCGGAGTCGGGAACTAGCAGGCTAGACACGTGCCCAGGAATCAAAGGGAGAGCAGAACCCCACGTTCAGGGTCGGAGATTCTATTGCTGGACTATGGCTTAAAAGATGAGTGTCAGAAGTGAGAGGGCTGTACTAGCCCCAAGGCCGGTGGGTCAAGGTGAGGTTAGGATACTAGAGCGTGAAGTTGGCAGGGGACACTGGTCAGAGGTCAGCTGTCAAGCTTAGGTGGTACAAAGGTCAGGGGTCAGGGTTGGGTGCTGGGATTCAGGACAGGAACAGAGTCAGGACAGGTATGAGGTCAGAATTCAGAGGTCAAGGACTGAGAAGTTGGAATTGGATGCTGGGTCAAAAATCCCCTGGAGTCAGGGCACAGAGTTTAGGAGGTAGGGTCAGAGGTCAGGACTGGTGTGGGGTTCAGGCTGGGTGTCAGGTGAATGGATCAAGAGTCCCGATCGGGTGCAGGGCCAGGACTAGTATGGAATCAGACTGGCAGCGGGTGGTGAGGGGTCAGCTGCTGGAGTCAGAAGTGGTTCAGTCAGGATAGGCTGCTAGAGTCGGGTCAGAGGTCGGGATCAGGAAGGAGGCAGACACCTTGCCGCGGGCCAGAGTCTCCACGCTGGCGCCCAGATCGTCCACCTCCATGCGGAGCTCGCTCTTCTCCTTTTCCAGCTTCTGCCGCGCCCGCTGCAGACTGTCCACCTGCTCGCCCAGCTCGGCCGCGCTCTCCGCCTGCTTGCGCCGCAGGGCAGCCACTGTGGCCTCGTGCCGCAGGGCCACCTCCTCCAGTTCCCGCCGCAGCCGCCCCAGCTCGGCCTCGCGCTTCCGGCAGCCCTCGCGCTGCCCCGCGGACGCGCCGCCCGCCTCCTCCAGCCGCTCGCTCAGCTCCTCCAGCTCCCGGGCTGCTTCTGCCCGCTGCTTCTCCACGCGGGCCCGGGCCGCCCGCTCGGCCTCCAGCTCCTCTTCCAGCTCCTCCGCCCGAGCCTGGGGATGCGCGGGCGGCAGTGTCACCTCCGTGGGCCTCTGACCCGGGTCTCTGCCCACCCCCGTTCCCCCGCACACCTGCAGCTCCTTGATCTTCTTCTGCAGCTGGGCCCCAAGGAGCTGCTCGTCCTCCACTCGAAGGTTCAGCTGACTCAGCTCGGAGTCCTTTCTGGAGGTCACAGGGTGGGCATGAGCCGGCCCAGGGCCTAACTCCCATGCACCTGCCTGGGGCCCCTCCGTACCCGCCCCCAGCACACTCCCTGACTGAGGCACCTCGCCCGGAGCAGCCCTAAGTGACCTCATCCCTGTGTTCCCTCTCAAGCCCGGGCCCTAGATCCTGGCCCTTGGTGACCCCCTACACCCTAGGGTTCAACCTCTGCTGTGATGCAGAACTGACTAGAGGCCAGGGGGGTGAGAAGCGGGGTGCAGGTTCAGGAAGCCCCCTGTGGCCAGGAGGTCGGGGCTGCGGCCCTCCCCACGCCTACTTCTTGAGCTTCTCCTCCAGCTGCTGCTTGTCCTGGGCAGCATCTGTCACCGACTCCTGCGTCAGTTTCAGGTCACCCTCGAGCTTGCGTTTGGCCCGCTCCATGTCCATGCGCAGCTTCTTCTCTTGCTCCAGGGAGCACTCCAGCTGTGGGCAGGACGGGGTGGGTGGGCTCTGCGCCATCCCGGCTGTCCCGGCCCCACCACACAGCCCGCTGCCGTGGCCCCGACTTACATCTTCCACCTGCTGCTCCAGGCGGGCCTTGGCCTTGGCCAGCGCGCTCACACGGTCCTCCTCAGCCTGCAGGTCGCCCAGGGCCTGCTGGTGGGCCTCCTGCAAGGCCTTCTTCTCCTTCGTCAGCCGGGCCACCGACTCATCCAGCGCCGTCATCTCCTCCGTCAGGTTCTTCACCTGTGTCAGGGCCAAGGTCACCACGGGGATGCCTCCCCCGCACTCTGGTCTGAGCGGCCGCCACACCATGCCACAGCAACCGTCCCCTTCGAGCCAGGGAACCTCGGGCGAGTCACTTCATTCTGAGCCTCAATTTCTTCATCCTTAAGGGATGATTATAGCGTCCTCCTCTAGGGATTAATGAGCAAATGCTCACAAAGCCCTGTGCACAGTATCCGGCCCAGAGTGAGAGATCAACAGACACCAGCTATTCTGGGGATTCACAGGTGTTTAAGCAGCTATTTCCCAGTCCTGCCTTCCTCGGGGAGCACCTGTGAGAACCTGAATAAGCGGCTAACCCTGCTGAGCCCCACTTTCCCCTCCTGTATGATGGAGTCAATACCCCAAGTCTTTGAACCACGTGGGCTCTTGGGAGGGTTCAATGAGGGAAGGCACCTGGGGGACATGGAGCTGGTGGACGACAATCACTAGCATTTGCTGAGTACCTACTACGGGCGAGGCCCGGTGGCGAGCGCTAGCACAGGCTAGTTACACACTGAATCCTCACCCGCCCTAATGAGGGAAGTGCTGCTATTAACAGCAGCATTTAACAGATGAGGAAATTGAGGCCCACAGAGAGGAAGACACCTGCCCAGGGCCACAGCCGGCCCGGCCCACACCTTATTCTCCGTGGCTTGCTTCTCCTTCTCGGCCTTGGCCAGCGTCAGCTCCAGGTCATCAATGTCCTTCTTGAGCTCTGTGCACTCGCCTTCCAGCTTGCGCCGGCGGGCAGCCAGGTCAGCGTTCACCTCCTCCTCGTCCTCCAGCCGCTCGCTCAGCTCCTTCACCTTCGCCTCCAGCTGCACCTTGGACTTGATGAGCAAGTGGCAGCGCTCCTCGGCATCCGCCAGGTTTTCCTGCTCCTGGAGGGGGACACAGGGAATGGGGCAGAGTCAAGGCAGCTGAGGGACACCAGGCCAGGCCCCGGAAAGCAAGTTCATTTGTCCGTGCAGAGGCTGGACACACGCTCGGTTGGGCTCCGGGACCCAGGAATGCCGAAGACCTGCTCTTGGCCCTGAAGGCGTTCAAGTGTGGTGGGATAAGGGCTCAGGTAGAGGGATGGACGGGGCAGCAAGAGGGGAACTTTAGACAGGCTGGGGACAACCCAGAGTAAGGCCCAAACAAGGGCTCTAGCAGAGAAGCCAACTGCCAGCTCTGCCCACACTGGGCTGAGGGGGTGGGGAGAGCCCTGCACGGCCACGGAGGGCTCAGGTTCTCTGCCATCACTGTTTCCTCACTACCTGGCTGCATAACGTCTCCTGCTCTAGCAGGTGAGTTTGTGAGCACAGGCCTGTCTGTTCTCCCACCAATGTATCTCCAGAGTTTCCATGGGGCCTGACACTCAAAGTATTTGCTGAAGGAAGGAATGGCTCTGTGGACTTGGGGAGGATCCGGACCCTTGATCTCTACCCTCTGGTTGTTACTGTTACCTGCTGCCTGGGTTCCCGTGGCCCTTAACCAGAGAAGGGAGCATGGAGCTGTCTTGGGGATGGAGAGGAGGGGAGAGTTGGGGAGATGGGGCTACACTGTAGCTTTGCAGGAAGCCACGGGGGCACAAGGCGTGGGAGCATTAGGACACGTGCACAGACTGAGTGAGGAGGCTGGGAACATGGGAGACTGCGCACGGGCACAAGCCCATGAGCCTCCGGAATAGGAAGGAAGACCCGGGTGAGGCCTGAGCACCCAGAGCACGCCAGGTCCGCCCTGGCCGGGGATCTGGTTATGGTATTTCCTCGGAGCGGCCTGGGGTTCTCTGAGCGGGGCCGGGGGGCACCATGTCGCAGAAAGAAACCCTGCCCCTCCCCTACTCACTGCCTGCAGCTGCAGGGCCAGGTCGTTCTTCTCCTGGGTGACGCTGACGTGCGTCTCCTCCAGCTCCTGGCACTTGGCCTCGGCGGTGGCCAGTGCCCCTCGCAGCCCCCGCAGCTCTGCCCTCAGGGCCGCCAGCTCCTCCTCAGCCTGCGCCGAGCGTAGTAGTGGCTTCATCTTGAAAAAGAGCTTCATCCATGACCAGTTCTTGACGGCGTTGAAGGCGCGGATGTTCCACTGGATGGTGAACAGGGCATCCCTGGGGAGGGGCAGCCACAGGTGGCCAGCAGGTTCAGTGCCGCCCCTTCATAGTGACAGCCCCGATGTTCCCTGAGCACCTACCCTGGGCCGGACACTGCACTGAGCACTTTAGCGTGGGACCTCGTTAACCTTCCCAACAGCCTCTCAAGTAGGTCCTAATCCTCTGCTTTACAGGCGAGCTTGAGGGTGAGGCCCAAGGTCACACAGGTCTGCCTCCGGGGCAGGAGCTCAGGAGCCCTGAATGGCCCCTGCAAGTGTCCTGAAGACACCAGGGGCGGTTAAGCCACTGGGCTCTTTTATAAGGTCAGACTGCCTGGGCTCACATCCCAGCCTCCCACCTCCCGCCACAAGCCAGCTGACAGGCTCCGTCTGCTCAGACACCCCCTCTAGTGAACAGAGATGATCATGGCACCTACCTCTCAGAACTGTCCTGTACTTTAACCGAGATAAATTCAAATAAAGTATCTTGCCCAGGGCTCGGCACTTAAGAGTCTTGGGAAACACTAGATGCCCTGATTACTACTCCAGGCCACACTCTGGGATGGCCTGGAGCACAGGCAGGTTCTCTTACCTCAACTTCTGAGGTGAGGAAGTGGCAGCTGGGGGCTGAGGGGCACGAGCCACAGCCTTGCCCCTTGGGAGGTGTGGCATGCAGGCAGCCACACGGTGAAATCTGACCCACAGGACGGTATGACAGGGTTCAGAGATCCTGGGTTCAGAGGGTCCTGCGAGCTGGGGGACAGTGGCTGTGCCCCCGCATCCCCCCCACCCCCTTCCGACACCCACCTGCCTCCAAGCAGGCGCTGGTACTCGAGGCGCATGAGGCGGCCCCGGCTCCGTGCCTGCAGCAGTGTCAGGACCTTGGCCAGACGCTGGTCACGAAGCTCCTCCAAGACGCCTAGAAGCCCAGCCTTGAAGAACACCTGGGGTGTGGGCGGTAGGTATAACCCTCAGTCGCCTGCATGACCCCTGCAGCGTGACCGCCCACATCCGGTCCAGCGCCCTAATTCCCTTGTGCCCGGACCTTGGTATGGCCAAACTGGTACTGGGTGTGGTCGATATCCAGCGAGGCCAGCAGCTTCTCTGTGGCCTTCCTGCTGTCCATGAAGGTGTCGTCCGGGATGGCGCTGGGGTTCAGGATGCGGTACCTGGGGGAGCGGGGAAAGGGCTGGAGAGGAGGGTGCTGGGCAGGGAGCCGACGACGGAAGAGGCTGGCCCCTCAGAGGCCGGAGTAGAGGCTCCAGAGGGGCACCCCCTGAACAGGCTGGCGGGGGACGGCCTTGTGACACCTGAGGACTGGGCATACTCTGCTTTGAAAGCTTGGGTAGCATTTAAATGCATTCAGTAGTTAAGTTCTTTAAGAGCCTACAGCATTTACAAAAGGCATACAGCACTTTTATAAGTTTTTAGTTTATAATTTTTAATAATTTATCATTTTTTTCAGAAGGGCAAAAAAAGTAAAGAAGGTGATGTGTTACAGCGTATCACAAACTGAAGAAACACTTGGGAGAGAATTCTAATCAACAAGAGCAAGGGTTCTGGCACAGCCACTTCTAAAGGGGACACACTTGCACATGTGTACAGGGCTGTGTGGGTCAGGCTGTCGTGACCACACTGTGAAGGCAAAACCCTAGAAACACAAAAAGGCCCCTTACTAAGGGACTGATGAACAAAGCACGGTTCACTGGATTATGGGATATTTTACTGCCATAACAAAATGGATGCTGCTACATGTGTCATTACATTTATCCAAAGCCCTAGAATGTACAACACCAAGAGTGAACTGTAATGGAAACTATGGACTCTGGGTGATTAGGATGCGTCAGTGCGCGCTCATCAGCTGTAACAAATGTCCCACTCTGGTGGGAGATGCTGATGACGGGGGAGGCTGTGCACGTGTGGGGGCAGGGGCTTATGGGAAATCTCTGTGCCTTCCCCTCAATTTTGCTATGAACCTAAAACTGCTCTAAAAAAAGAAAGTCTTAATATTTAAAAAAAGGATGATGATGCAGACTTATGTCTATTAATAAGGAACAATCTCCAAGACACATAGTTACAGGGAAAAACAAAGAGAACGTGTGTGTGCACCCACGTGTACAATATTTGTATGGACACATAAGTATAACGGTCAGCGTGGATGGCCCCAGTTACTTCTGAAGGGGGAGGGAACTGTGCACGATTGCAGCCTGACAAAAATCAAACCTATAAAGGGAAGGCAGAGGGGCTAACAGCACGGGCCAAGCACTCACTTGGTGCCAGCCATTACATAAAGTCTAGTCCACATGAACCCTCATTCAACTCCCAAATCTACCTCCAGCTCTGCCTGCCCCCCGACCCTTGAGCTCCAGACTAACAAATCCAATCTCTCCCTCAACTTTCCTATCTGCTGGAGACATTTCTTTTTTTTCCGGCCATGCTGTGTAGCTTGTGGGATTTTAGTTCCCTGGCTAGGGATCGAATGCCCGGGCGCTCAGCAGTGAGAGCGCAGAGTCCTAACCACTGGACCGCCAGGGAATTCCCTGCTGGAGACATTTCAAAGTTGACATGTTCAAAGTCAAGCTCAATCCACTCTCCCACTACTTCCCCACAAAATTTTAAAAATCCTATCTTGGTTTCTCAGTAAATCTACCACCAACTCCCCAGTTGCTCAGGCCAAACAACCAGAAGTCACCCTTGTATTTTCTTTTTCTTTCTTATTCCACATCCAATTCATCAGTAGCAAGGCCTGTTGGCTGCACCTCCAATATTTACCCTGAGCCTGTTCACATCTCCCCCAGCCCACCGCCCACCCCCAGGTCTCAGCCATCAGCATCTCCCGCTGGGATACCTTCTGGCCTCCTCCCCAGTCCCCCTGCATCCTCCTCGGTGCCCTTCCACCCCCTCAGGCTGGAGCTGGGGAGGAGCCAGGGCTGGGGCAGGGAGACACCCACCGTTGCCGGAAGTCAGCGTAAAGCAGCCTATTGGGGAATCCCTGTCGGCAGATCCGGATCCCCTCCAGAACCCCATTGCAGCGCAGCTGGTGTAGCACCAAGAAGGCATCCATGACCCCTGGACATGGTGGGGGTTAAAGGAAAAGATTAGAGGTCAATGGACACAACTTCATGCCCCAGAAAAGACGAGAAGTCCAGACACAGGGCTCACTTTGAGGCTGAGCAGGCCCTGCGGAGGGGGCAAGACCCAGCTTCCAGTCTGCGCTGTCCCCTCCCTCCAATGTGCCCCCACGCCACCAACCCACCCTGGGGTGACTACCTGGGGTCTTGTTCTCGTTGGGGACAATGCAACGGACAAAGTGGGGCTGTGTGGCCCGCAGGTTGGTCATCAGCTTGTTGAGGTTCTCCTGTGGGTGAGGAGAGGGGAGAAAGCACAAGAGGGCAGAGAAGCAGAATTGGAAACCGCAGTGGATGAGCCCCTTAAGGACTGCGCAGTAGGTGCCTAAGCGTGTCTCTGCGGTGCTGCCCTTTCACTCTGCTCCTTGTGACCCTTTGCCCTCTTCTGTTTGACTGGGTCCCCGTTACCATCACCAAAGTCTTCACTCCCCCACCCAATCCCTGTGGCTCCGGCCCCATCCCCCCCAAACCCTGCCCAGGCAGCATGGGGACGGGAAGCAGCACAGACTTGCTGTGATGTTCACGTGGAGAGGAATTAAACATCACTGCAAGTCTTAACGGCCGCCCGCCCAGGGTGCAGGGGACAGAGCAGGGAGCCGGGACAGGGTGGAGGCGGCAGGGTGAGGGCCTGCACGAGGCCTAGACTGGGCCTCACCTTGTGTAGCTGGGACACCGTCTGGAATGATGCTGCCTTCCTACGCTTCTCTTTCACCCCAGACTTGGGGGGCTCGGCTAGGAGAGACATGGGACCAGTCACTCCAAGGGACATCACTCTGCGAGTCCCCTACAGAATCTCATCCCTCTGTACTCACTAGAGCATGAGCCAGCATAGTTCTCGTAGAGAGTAGCCAAGAGCTTGTTCTGCGACTTTTGGAAGATGGGGACCACCGTCTCATTCAGTGGATCCTTGTTTTTTTCCAGCCAGCCCACGATGCTGTAAGGCACCTGCCAGAGACCAGACGGGGGCTGAACCGAGGTGGGGGAACCCGGAGGAGGGAGGAGAGAGGTCAAGAGCTGGGGTTTCAACAGGCACCTACCACGCCCGCGTAGTGGACCACCTCAAAGTGGGCCTGGTATTTGCGCTTCTTGTCAGGCCGTGGCTGCTGGAAATTGGGCGACTTCCCCGCGTGGTTATCATAGAGCTTGGCCCGGAAACTGGCATCTGAGGCCTTGGGGAACATACACTCCTCCTCCAGAATAGACAGGATGCCCAGTGGCTGGGGACAGGGCACAGCTTGAAGGGCCTCCGTCAAGCTGGCCCATCCAGGCCGGGCTGGATCCCCACTTCCTGGAGCCCCTCCCTCTGGGAGCTTTCCCAGACCCTCCAACCTCAGCCATCTGCCCTGAGGGACAAAGAACTGACCTGCACCCAGGAGCCCTGTCTTCTAAGAAAGAAAGTTTGTGGTTTGGCTTCCAAGCCCTTTCTGCCCAACTTGCAGCTCTGAGTTGTTCTCTTTACTTATAAGAAGTGTGCAAACTCAAACCGGCATCCGTGGTCTCACACTCTCACACGTGGTACAGTCAAAAAAGGCAGCTGAGTTCAAATTCTGGCTTCCTCACTTAGCAGCTATGGGGTCCTCAGACCTCTCTAAGCCTCAATTTCCTAACTTGCAAAATGGGGAAATGAAAACTTTCATTGTTGTTATAACAGCAAAAGCTGTCAACCACCTAAATGTCCACTAGTAGGAGATTACAGAAATGCATGAAAATCATCTGCTGCATGAACTACTGTGTCTTCTTCAACAAAGCACCATGCTCAAAATACACTCTCAGAGAAAAGGTAGGATGAGAAATGCGTCTGTGTTCATAAGAGAAAAGAGATGCCCAGGATAAAGGACTGGGAGGAGACAGGTTGTGGTAGGATTGGGGGACACATCTTTTCTCCTTTATTTCTGATTTTTCAATTTTTCTTTGATTTTTCTTTCTTTCTAGTCTTTATACAATAGGGAAATATATGTAATGTTTTATAGACAAATAAACAAACACACCCTACCCTGCCCTGTAGTTCCGGACAGTTTTGAGGGTCCAAAGAAACTGTGGCTGCAACAGTGCTGGGATGCACGCTCACACACACACACTGCTCACCAACACACAATCACACTCAATCTCCAAAACACCTAGTCACACACATGCACACATTTCCATTCATATACCCGTTACACACACATGTGCACAGCCACGCTCATACATGCACACACACATGCAGGCTTGCACACGCTCGCTCACACACAAGTGCGCATTCATTCCTGCTCACCCACTGCACCCATGCCTTCCCTTCCTTGCAGTGACCTGGCCCCGGGCCTCACCTTCTCGATGAGGTCAATGCAGGGCTGCAGGTCCAGGCCGAAGTCGATGAAGACCCAGTCGATGCCCTCCCGCTTGTACTCCTCCTGCTCCAGCACAAACATGTGCTGGTTGAAGAACTGCTGCAGCTTCTCGTTGGTGAAGTTGATACACAGCTGTTCAAAGCTGTTAAACTATAGTGGGAGGCGCCTGGCTCAGCAGGCCTCCTTGTAGACAGGGACAAGGAGACCCACAGAGAACAGGGATGTGCAGGAGCTCACCCCGCTTCCAGGCAGACACCCAGGGCTCTTGCCCCTACCCCCAATGGTCCTCCACCCCAGAGACAACAGAGCCTGGGGGTGTGGGCCTGCCCTCACCTCAAAGATCTCAAAACCGGCGATGTCCAGGACGCCGATGAAGAACTGACGGGGCATCTTGGTGTCCAGCGTCTGGTTGATCCGTGACACCAGCCACCGGAACAGCCGGTCGTAGGTGGCCTTGGCCAGAGCCCCCACGGCAAACACCACCTGGAGGCGAGGGAAGGCTGCTCTGGGACCTGGCAAGGAGGGGACCCTGCCCCAGCTGTCCCCAGGTGGGCCCCGGCCTGCCAGCCGCTCACCTGCTCCACACTCTGACCCTTGGTCACATACTCGTTCCCCACACGCACTCGGGGGTGCAGAAGGCCTTTGAGGAGGTCTCCACTGCTGACCCCCATCAGGTAGGCAGCCTTGTCAGCACCTGGCAGGGCACATGGGTGAGATGAGGGGGAGGAGGCCAAGAAGACGGGTACTTGGGAGCTCTACCGGCCTCGACTTAGGGTTATGAGAGGGAGGTTGGAAGAGGTCAAATTCAGGGTCAGCAAACTGTACAGCTCAGGAGGGTGAGGGTCTGGAATTGAGAAGTCAAGGTTTACAATCAGGGCCAGGTTAAGACTGAGGTCAAAGGCTGTGGACAAGTCTTAGGGTTAATGGTCACGGACTGGATGCTGAGATCAGGGTCAAGAGGATGACCAGGTCAGGCCAGGGTCAGGGCCCCTCACTCTCGGTGCCGTCGGCCTCAGCCTGCTCCTCCCACTGCTTCTGCTTGAACTTCATGTTGCCAAAGTGCAGGAGGGCCCCCACGATCTTGTAGCAGGCACACTTCTCATCCACGCTGAAGCCCAGGATGTCCATGGCATGCTGGGGGGTGGGGGGTGGAAGGCTCAGAGAAGTCTGGGCTCCTCCAGGGTTCAGCCGAGTGAAGGGCACTGGACCTGCTCCCCCAGGTTTCCTCCCCTCCCACCAGAGACATACGTCAGTGGCCATGAGCTCCTCCCCGTCGTTCATGTTGTCCACAGTGATGACGCCCTGGCTGCAGAAGTGGTAGTCATAGGGGTTCATGGACAGAAGCAGCATGTCTGGGGGACACGGGGCGGAGAAGGGCAGGTCGGCTGTGTTCACCCAGCTCTCCTCTGCACCCCCATCCCAGCGTGGTAGGTCCTGGGAGCCAGCCCGGCAGGAGAGTGTAGGGCCCTCCCGAGATTTTGTAGCTTGAGTTTCTCTCCTCGACTCCCATGCTCATGGCTTCTCTTTCTTTACGGTTCTGAGAAATGAGCCTCGGTCCCTATGTCTCACTCATCTTTTGACCATTGCGCAAGCCACCCCTATGGCCCAGACCCTGTGCTGGGTGCTGCGGCCCAGCGAGGACCAGATTCTGCCCTTGAGGGGCTTGCAAGAGAGGGGAGCTGGGCCTAGACAGAGCCATTGCTCCCCACTGGTGCTAGGTGGGGCCTCTCTAGTCTCAGGACAGCAGGAGAGACAACCCTGCCAGGGCAATGGTACTAAGGGGCCCATTTCCTAGCACGAGGAGGAGAGGGCTCAGCAAGAACTGGAAGTCCCAGGAAGGGGGTGGGTGGATAGAAGGGGCTCTAGGTCTCCAGGAAAGAAGGGATGTCACAGACCCCAGAACAGTGGGGGAACAGGTAGCCCAGGGCCTGATCTGATGGGGGCCGGGACAAGGCTGGGCAGCCCAACTGCCACCCAGACCTGTGGGCTCCGATTCCCACCCCATCTGCTGCTGGCCCTCACCCTGCAGCTCTGGCTTCTTCCCCGAGAGGATCTGGTAGTAGACGTGGTAGCCTCGCTCACCGGGCAGCTGGAAGATCACCCTTGACTTCTCCAGGAGATCTGGGGAAAAGGGAGGCGCTGGCCTAGTTTCCCGAGTGGGTCACCCCACTATGGCTGAGGGGCAGGGAGGACGTGTCAGCAAGGGGCAGGGGTGTGTGTGGAGGTGCCGTGTCTGCACACATGCCAGCATGTGCTGAAGGGTGTCTCTCCATCAGCGCACGTGTCACGGTGTGGGAATGTGTATGTTTGTACGTCTGTGTGTCTCTGCGTGTGGGTGTATTAACGTAGCTGTCTGTGTATGGGTCTTGATTTGTCTGTGCTTTCATTCCACCATCCACAGACCACACTCCTTTTCTCCAGAGCACTGCTGGTGTGTCAGTGTGTGCACCGAGCAGAGCCTCTGTGTGTTTGCGCATGGGTCGGTCGGGGCATGAATTATGACGTTCCCGTCTATCACCACCTGCCCATGCTTATCCATCAGGATCTGACCATGCACCCCAAGATGGGGAGCAGTCAGCGTGGGGGCCCCTCTGTGCATGCAGCCTGGGCACCTGGTGTCTATGAAGCAGGTCTGGGTCAGGCGGGATGGGCAATGGCCCCAGAGAGGCATTGGGGGAGGCTTCCGGGAAGGATGGGGACTCGAGGTGTAGAGATGAGGCCAGGGCAGGAGGGGCACAGGCCTGCCCTATCGAGGGCCAGAGAAAAGACTGGGATGGTGGGTGAGGGGAAGGGCCCAGTCACAAGGAGCCTGGCTGGCCAAATAAAGATTTGGGTCTCCATCTTAAGGTGATGGGATCTGGAAAAGGTCTTTAAGCAGGAATGCGATATGGTCAGATTAGTCTCTAAGAAAAGATCACTCTGGCTGAAAGGAGATCCAGCAGAGGAATGGAGAATGGAAGACCACACGGGGGCTGGGGGAATGTTCCAGGTGAGAGGTGAGGTGGCCTGAGCTGGGCTGTGGCCAGGGGATGAAGAGAAGCGCCTGGGACAGGTGGGAGCCCCAAGGACTTGATGACAGACACTCAGTCTGAGCGGAAAGACTCAGGCCTGGGCCTGTTTCCCCATCCTCACCCTCCCCCACCCTCTCCTAGACTCACAGCTGTCAATATCCGCAGACGCCAGCTTCCCAGAGGGACCGAAGTGAATGCGGATGAACTTGCCCTGTGGGCAGAAAAGCAGCCTCAGCTGGGGGCCCAGCCAGCGCTGCCCTATTTGTCCAAGGCTCCCACCACCTTGTGTCTCCCCACACCCGGCTCTCCCACTGCGGCACTCACGAAGCGGGACGAGTTGTCGTTCCGCAGGGTCTTGGCGTTGCCAAAAGCCTCCATGGCAGGGTTAGCCTCAATGATTTGATCCTCGAGGGTGCCCTGGTGGTGGCGGGCCGAGGGCTCTGTCAGCCCGTGGTCCTGGGGTCTCGGCCCATCCCAGACAACCTCTGGTTGGGAAGGGGAGGGGAGGGGGGTTCCCCAGGACCTCATAATTGTTGCCTGCCCCACTCACACCAGCCCCATACCTACCCTGGTCTTCATGGCCAGAAACTGCCGGGAGGAGAAGGAAGACAACGTTAGAGGGTGTGAGGTGTCACCAGGCAGGAGCGGGCAGTGGGGTGGTTAGCGGGACAGTGAACGTTAGTCACCCAAATGTGTACCCACCCCCGACCCCTCATGCCCGACCCTCCAGGGACTGTTAGAAGGAGAAATGCTAGAAAGTGGAGCAAACATGGCCCTAGTCAGGGGCTTGAGGCAGCGGCTGCGTCTGGGGGTCTCCTATTCACAGCCCCCTCCAAGCCCCGTCTCTGGCCTCCTCCATATCCCTTCACTTCCCATGCCCCAGGAAGTGACCCTGCCCCAAGCCCTAGAGGCTCCTGACTACAGTCTACTCCCCTTCAGAGCCCAGCTCAAGTGCCCCTTCCTCTAGGAAGGCCTCCCTGATGCTCTGAGGCTGGAAGAGACCTCTTCCTGCCCAAACCTTCTGACCCCTCCCCTCCCTCTGTGACTGCCCTTCTTCACACTACTCCTTTGTATTGTGATGAGGTGCATTTTCATTGTACAGTTGTACACCGACTATTATTCAAAATAGCCCTGTTGGGTGCATATCATTAGCCCTAATTTGCAAATGAGGAAACTAAGACTCAGAGCAGGAAAGTGATCTGCTCAAGATGGCACAGTGGGTCAGGGGCAGAACAGACACTGAGCCCAGGCATCCTGCTTTCCATGATGCCCAAAGCCACCTGTATGTCTCATCTAGAGGGACTTACTGAATGGAGGGGATCCTCCCCCCTTGCTCTCCTAGCCTCATCCTTGTCTTCCCTCCTTTTCCCTTTCTTTCTCTTCCCTACCCTGGATCCCAGCAGCCTGGGAAAAAAGGGAGAAAAAGGAAGGAATAGATTCTGGAGTGACAGGTGTCATGCCACCTGTCCCATGTCAGGGGACTGTGGTTATTCACTCACCTCCAGGGAGCGCAAGACTTAAAAATCCCCCTGAGGTATTGCTGGGGAGACAGAGGCAGGAGAGAACTGGCAGGAGCCCCTCCCCCGAGCTCCACCCCACACATTCAAGTCCAGGGCTTTTGAACAGGGCTCTCTTTGGAGATGTGGTCAATTTGGGGGCCGAGGGGAGGGAGGTTGATAAGGCTCTTAAGCTCCAGCACCCATGGCCCCTGAGGGGCAGCCTTTCTCTCTACCTCCCCTGCCTGACAGCTCCCCCCAACCCCGATTCCACGATGCAGGGCTCCTTTCTGCCCAGGTGCCCCCTACCCCTGCCCCTCCCAGCTGCATCCCTGCCAGCTCCCTGCCCTCCATTCCTGTTCCTGGACCAAGACCCAACTTTCTGTAGCATCCTCAGAGACACTTAGGGAGTTGGGAAAATGGGGTGGGGGGGAGGGAGGAAAGAGTACCAAAAAGTCAACAGCAAAAACAAAACAAAACAATAAAAACAACCACCACCACACCAAAAAAACAAAACTGAAATAAAAAGAAAAAACGAGAAAATCAGCTGGGAAAATAGGAAGAGGCAAAAAGAAAAAGAAAAAGAAAAAAACTTTAAATGGAAAAAAGAAAAGAAAAAGAAGAAAGAAAAATGTCCCAGAATAAACGCAAGGCTCAACAGGACCAGGAGTAGGGGCTGTGCAGGAGGAGGCTTGGGTTTCTGGAAAGAAAAGGCAACCCATTTTGGGGTAGGGGAGCACACACAGAGCTCTGAACAGCTGGCCCTGGGGCTAGGAATGAAAGTTGTACCTCGAAAACAAAAACAAAACAAAAAAATGGTTCCCCCATTGTTTCAGAAAATTTCAAAAACCATAAAGAAATCATGGGGTGCAAAACTGCCCCTTAACCTTGGCTGTTGGGAATGCCAAGTGCCCTTGGCTCTGGCTGAACCTGCTTGTTTGACTGACAGCAGGTAACTGTGTCTTTGGTGCATGAAAACCAAGAAAACAATTACTTCTTGGTAAAAGCAGCCTACCTGGTAAACTCTCTCAAAATATGAAGGTCATGATGAAAGGGAAAAAATACATAAAATGCTTAGGAATAGCAATGTGGTCCCATCCGCTGTGTTACAGATGGGAACAGTGAGGTAAGCCTGGAACCGCGTCATACAATGTGACAGAGAATGGCCACAGCCTCGCTGGTCGAGCCTTGCTCAGGCCAGAGTCTGCCACCAGGGTGGGAGGCTCAGGCAGGGCTGGAGGCTCTGGGGAATCAACTTTTTAAAAAGAAAAAAAGAAGGAGAAGAAAGAAAAGAAAAACAGAAGCAGCAGGGAGCAGCGCCCGCGTGGGCGAGTCTTACGGCCTTCTTGCCCAGCCCGTCTCCCAGGGCAGCGACGATGGCAAAGTACTGAATGACCCGCTTGGTGTTAACCGTCTTACCGGCCCCCGACTCTCCCCTTGGACGACACAAACATGAGTCACCAATGTCCATCTGGCTACTCTAATTCCTCCCATCCCCCAACACCCTACCCCTCAAGCAGGTCCCCTCTGCCCTCCCCACACCCAGCTCCCAACTCAGGACCTACACCCCAACTCAAAACTCCTGAGATAAATTAGCCCTCAGAATTGTTTACAAAACAAGCCAACCTAAACCATCCCAGTGAGATGAGAAAACACATTATGATGCCACTGTTTACTGAACACTAACTTACTGCCAGATACTGGGCCGAGTGCTTTACCTATATTGGCTCATTTAAGCCTCAGAAACCTGTGAGGCAGGCACCACTATCATCCGCTTTTGATAGATAAGGAAATGCGGCTCAGAGAAGTTATGTAGCTGTTTCTGCTGTGTGCCAGGTACAGACATTAACTCACTGACTCCTATAGCTCTGTGTGGTAGGTAAGTAGGATTGTTCTGTCTTTTCTGATGAGACTCAGAGGCCCAAGCACACCAGCAGGAAGTGGACCCGTGAGAACTTGAATACAGGTCTTTCTGATTTCAAAGGCCTTGATCTTCACCAGCAGGCTGCACACACACACACACACACACACACACACACACACACACACACACACACACGAACGATGTCCATATTGGCTTGGCTGGATATAAACTTGGTATGTAAGAATTCTACCACTTACCAGTGAAGGCAAACAAAGGATTAGAAATAAGACTCGGAAATATGGAGATGGTAAGAAGGAGGAAAGGGGTCTCCCCACTCTCCTTGAGCGAGAATCAGAACTCCCAAAAGATCAAGGTGGGAGAAGATTCCAGGCCCTAGGGACAGAGGGTATCAGGGCTGGTGATCAGTCTGTTACCCCCTTCCTGCACACCACCCATAATACATCTGCCCAGAATAGGGGGCAGAGAAAATGCTCTAATTTAGTTTCACCTGGGACACTGACTCCAGGCGGTAAAACCCCTGCCCTAAGCACTTTGTATTCAACCTTGGGAAATGATTTTAGTTCCACTCTCTTCCTGCCAGATGGCCAGCATTTCCCACCCCATCCCCAGAGCCCCACACTCACGTGATCAGCATGGACTGGTTCTCTCGGTCTGGAAGAAAGGGGAGGAGATAGAGAAGTTAGCCAAAGTGAGGGACCAGCCACAGGTGGAACACCTTGGGTATCCTTGGCGCTGGGGCAGCCCCTCTACCACCCAGGGCCAGAAACGGGAAGGACCAGGTGGGACCTTCAGACTGCAGGCCAGCTCCCACTCAGAGAGACAGAAGCATTATGCTAGAGTGTCCAGCAGCATCAAAAGGAGGGCAGTGCAAATGGAGGGAATGGGGTCCTGGAGCCGGGGGAGGGGCCTCGGGTGGGGGAGACGAGTCAAGGCGGCCCTTACTGCGCAGCATGTCATTGTAGGCGTTGTCTGCCACAGCATATATGTGGGGCGGGGCCTCCGAGCGGCGCTTTCCCTTGTAAGCGGCTACCACGGAGGCTGTATAGATCGGGAGCCATTTGTAGGGGTTGATGGTGACACAGAAGAGGCCCGAGTATGTCTGAGGAGAGAGTGTATAGATAGGTTGTTGGAGGCCAAGCTCCCATTCCCAGGCTCTAGCCCTCGCAAAACTGTGACCCTTGCAAAATCCCCCAAGGAGCTGCTTAAGGTGCGATGCCACACCCTCTGTGGCCGCCCTAGCCCCGCCCTAGCCCTTACTCCTGCCCACAGCCCGTGGCCCCTTCATAGCCCCATTGCCCAGCCTCTGTGCTGCTGCAGCTCCGCCCCTACACTGCCGTAGCCAAACCTCCAGCACTACCTCTAGTCCCGCCCCAGCCAGTGGCCCCGCCTCCACAGCCCCATGACATCACCCTACCCTGCCTCTAGTCCTGCTCCCTCACTGCACACAGCCCCGCCCCTTCCCCCCGTTCTGTCCCCACCAGGCTGTGCCTCTTGCCCTAGCCCCGCCCCTGCTACTATGGCCCCGCCCCCACCACACACAGCCCCATCCCACCCGTGGCCCCTCCCCGGCCCATGGCTCACATAGATCATCCAGCGAGCATAACGCTGGCGCAGGTTGTGCAGTACGGCTGCCTCGTTGAGGTGCGTCATCATGGCCATGTCCTCCAGCAAGTCGAAGCGGGGCGGGTTCGTGGGCTGCAGTTCAGCTTCACGAACCGTCAGCACCTGCCAGGAAGGCCGTATGGTGGGGTGACAGGTGGGCAGGAACAAACTGACCTCAGCCTCTCACTCCTGTACGCTCCCAGACCCCCTTTCATCCAGAGCACACTGGTCAGGAGCTACACCCGGGAAGGCGGAGGAGCTAATTCCGGGAAAAGGGGGAGCCAAACCTTCTGGTCTTTGGTCTCCACGTTGACTCTGCCCCCAGTAGCCTCGGATTTGACCTCAGCCTCCACGTAACCATCCTGTTCATCAGGTACCCAGACCCGCTTCTTCCCTGGGTTTCGGGGAGAGCATGGGGGTTTTGAGAAAGGCTGACGCACATCCAGGGGTTGGGGACCCAGCTGGGGTTCTCAAATCGTGTCTACAGAGCTGTGCCCCTCCTAGGAGCCCCTCTGTCAGGATGCAGGAGTACCCAGAAAAGATCCTTCCAGACACAGACTCCCAGAAGGGCAGAGCTGGGAGGGTCCCTAGAGATCTCCTCAAAGGATTCCCTGACTGAGGTTACACTCCCTCACAGCCCTGGATTACACACTTGGGTTCAGATTCCTGCTTCTGTTGTATTTGCCCTGTGACCTCAGGAAAATCCCTCATTCTCTATGGGCCTGTCCCTCAAAGGTAAAACATTATGGGCATGTGCTTAGTTCCCATATGGAGCAGCCCTCAATATCAGGCACTTAATTCTCAGTGGGTTCTGCCTCCCCCATTTCACTGAAGACTCAAACCCCGGTCTCGTAAGTCTGTCTTATGCTCCTTCCTGCCTGGCCAGCTGGCCCCAGAGTTCCAGGGAGCCCATATTTCATGGTAGTTAAAGGCACAGACTCAGGTGTCCTGCCACTTACTAGTCAAGTGCCTTAGTCAGGACCAGCTCCATAACTTGCAGGCCCCAGTGTTAAAATGCAGATCCTCTTGTTAAGAAATTATTTACAATTTCGAGATGGTGATAGCAGGGTGTTAAATTGAGCATGAGGCCCCTCTGAGGGCGGTGCCCTGTGTGGCTGCAGAGGTTGCACACGCACGAAGCCGGCCCTGGCCCTGGTCTCCATATCCCCAGGTTGTTGAGATGATGCGTGGAAAGTCATCTGCTCTGGGCCTGGCACACAATAAGTACTTGATACACATTGCCTATTGTTATTATTGTCCTATGAGCAAACCGGGTCATAAATAGTAGCCTTTATTCCTGTCCCTGATAAACAGAGGCTTTGGCTCTATGGAAAGCACTAAAAATAACTCCAGCACAGGTTTTATGGACATGTGGAGGCAGCCTGCACACATACCAATCACTCTCATCTCAGAAGCTTCAGGCTCCAGCCACAGACTGCAGCCCCAGGAGGCGGGTGATACTGTCCCATTTTACAGAGGAGCAAACCGAGGCTTGCTCACAGAAATACAGTGATGTACACAGGCTCCCTGGGATTTTATCCTCAGGGCTAAAGCTGTCGGGCCAGAGTGCCCCTTCAGACCCGAGCTGAGTGCCACCCCTCCCCACTCCTGGTCTGAGTCCATAAGGGCTTCTCTGTAGCTGTGCCCCACTCTGCCCTCACTTACCATCCCACAGGACAGTGTGCACCTTCATCTGCTCCTGGTAGCCCTGGCGGAGGTAGCGGGCAGACTCCCCAAGTTCACTCACATCCATCACGGTAGTGGCACTGAGAGGTGCAGGATGAGATCTTAGAGGTTCAAGGCAGTCCAGGGCAGCAGGCACTGGAAAATGGCAGTGACAGGGGAACTGAGGGACCAGGGGCCCCAAACTGGGGCATGATCGAACAACCCACAAGACCTAACGGTAGGTGATTCCGTGGGGCTCCCCACTTCAGCCTCCCTGGTGAGCCCCCAACACACACACACACACACACACACACACACACACACACACACACACTCTCTCTCTCTCTCTAACACCAGAGCATCCTCTTCCACAGAAATGGAGAGACTTGTGCCAGCCCACAAGCACCCTCACCCATCAGCCTGTCTGCCCTCCCTTGGGCTCCAACTCCAGCCCTGATCACCCACCTCAGCACCACGGTGAGGGCTGGGAGCTGGGCTACCCCTTTTATTGCCGCCGTCAAGGTCATCGGAGGAGAGCTATGTCAGCAATCTCCACGTGTCACAGCCCCCCCGGCCTGGCCACAGGACACAAAAGGCAAATTCCCTTTTATCTCCACCAGCACAGCCCCTGGGCTATTTTTACCTCCTATTGTCAGGGGATCACAAAGGCAGAGAGAGACACTCACTCCACTCAGAGGTTGAGATTCAGACCGACAGGGGCAGGGACAAGGCAGTGAGAGATTTGGGAAGACTGAGGTGCTGGGAGAGAGGAACTGAGTCACAGGGAGTCTGATACACCCAGAAAAAGGTCCACACCCCCAGAAGTGGAGAGCAAGGAGATTCAGGGAGGGCGACCACAAAATGCACTCTGGGACTATTTGGTCCAATCCTCTTTACACATCCAGAGAAACTGAGGCCCAGGGAAAGGAAACCACTAGCCAAACCTCACAGATAAACAGTGGCAGAGACCAAGTCAAAAAGAGAAGCAGACACACTAAGGCATCTCTCTCCAGGCACCTGGATGCTGTCTCTTCCCCACTCCCCCTCACCTCTATCCCCAGTTCTCTGAGGTACCCTGGGGAAATTACACAAGAAGAAAACCAGACCTAGGACCATAGGCATAAAGGAATAATTTGGCTGAAGAGGAAGCAAATTGAGGAAATTTAGACCAATCAGGAGCCCGCTTCATAATGACATTTAAAATTCACAGGAAGCCAAGTTCCCACTCTTAGCCCCCTCCTGCACCCTACTCACATCAGGGGTTCGGGGTGCTGACACTCAGTCTGCCTTCAGAATGTGTCAGGGCACTTCCAGGCTCTCCTTTTCTGTCACCCCATTCAGGCCCCGGTGACGCCACAGAATTTTGGAGTCAGAATATCAAAGGATCCTGGAAACTTCGACACTGGACACAAAGAAGTCCAGAGCCAGGATTCCAGCCAGACATTAGGCTGAGCTCACAAAGAGAAATCCTCTGCACCAACGGGCTACCAATTCCAAATATACAGACATATCTATAGTCTATAGGAATAATTTCAAAGATACATTTTCAACCATAAATAGTTCAAAACAGGCAAAACTAACAAATGATGATAAAGTGAAAGAGTGGTCCTTTGAGGGAAAGTAATGACGAGAGGAGGCACAAGAGAAGCTTCTGGAATGCAGGAAACACTCTATATACTGAGCTGGGCTGTGGTTACACAGGTGTGTTCACTTTGTAATACTAATCGTGCTATACACTTAAGATGTATGCACTTCACGGTATGTATATTACATGAAAACTTTGTTAAAAATGCATGGCCATGGGCTTCCCTGGTGGCGCAGTGGTTGAGAATCTGCCTGCCAATGCAGGGGACACGGGTTCGAGCCCTAGTCTGGGAAGATCCCACATGCCACGGAGCAACTGGGCCCGTGAGCCACAATTACTTAGCCTGCGCGTCTGGAGCCTGTGCTCCGCAACAAGAGAGGCCGCGATGGTGAGAGGCCCGCGCACCGCGATGAGGAGTGGCCCCCGCTTGCCGCAACTAGAGGAAGCCCTGGCACAGAAACGAAGACCCAACACAGCCATAAATAAATAAATAAACAAATCAATAATTTAAAAAAAAAAAAAAAAAAGAACCAACACCTATCAAACTCCTTTTAAAAAAAATGCATGGCTAAATTTGGCAATATCTATCAAAATTACAAATGCCCAGACCCTTTTAGTAATTTATCCTACAGATATTTCCCCATGTTACAAAATGATACAGGTCTCCTTTGGGTGGACATTTAGATTTTTCTCTTTTTGCCATTACAATCAGGGCTACGGTGAATATTCTTGTACAGTCTGATGAATTTTCACAAAGTAAACACACTCTGTTCAAGAAACTAAAATTACCAGCATCCCCATCAACCCTCTTTCAGTTACCACTCCCTCACCTACTATCCTGACTTCTAATATCACAGATTGTTTTGAAATTTATATGAATGGAGTCCTACATTATGTATTCCTTTCTTTTTTCTCTCCACATCATATTTGTGACAACATCATTCTGTTTTAATTCTCTTCATAGAACTTAGATTGTTTCTTCCCTGCCCCCGCCTCCCACCCACACCCACACCCAGTAAAGGGCAAGAGCTTGGTCTAGGCCCCCTAGCACCTTGCAGAGTAGCTGCACATAGTAGAAAGTCAATAAATATCTATGAAGTAAGAGAATGAAGCAAACTTGATTGATAGTTCAGATTAGAGTTTTAATCTCCATATGGGGTCAGAGGCTAAGGAGCTGGGCTTGAGCAATTTATAGAAAGCCCAGAGGGTAGGGAAAACTCTGCTCCTCTTCAAAGATGCTCAGAAAGCAGGGCTTTGTGCCTAAGGCCCAAGCAATAGAACTGGCCTGGAGAATCAGAATCTCTAACGAGCCTAGCCTATACCAAATATAATGTGGGTCTGAATTCTAGAATTACCTGCTCAGTGTAGAAACCTGGGGCTGAAAAGCCAACCCAAAGAAGTGGGTCTAGAACTGCTCTGTAAGTTCGCTTCTACTACACCGGACACACCTTCCTCCTGAGATGAGCTCACAGACAAACATGACAAAGCAGTGAGGAAACCCAAGATGCACCTGAGAGATGCAACAAATGCTACAATCTGCAAGGACTTAAGGTTCCAACTTTAAACACCTGAAGAGCCATGCTGGAACAGAGGGAGCCTGTGTGATTTGTGTGGCCCCAAGAGCAGAACAACAGTGCAGTTACAAGGAAGCAGAGTTTGCAGATACACACAAAAAAGGACTTTTTCACACTTGGAGCCAATCAGCAATGGAAGAGTCTGCCTTGGAAGAAAATGAGCCTGCCAAAAGCAAGGAAGAATCAAGTAGAGACTGCACAGGGCTTGAGGCTTTGGAATGGATGACCTCCGAGGTTTACTCCAACCTCAGGATTCCAGGATTCCAGGATTTTAGACCCTCTGGAAGCTTTGTTTCTTAACAACGACCCTCAACCCAACAAACCCACCCACTGCGTAGCCAGTATAGACAGCCCAAAGTCTTTCTTCCTGCCTTCTCTTCCCAATGTTATAAGTACAGAGACAAGACATATATGCACCTCAGTTTTAGATTGCTGGGGTGTTAGAACCCAGGGTCATTAGAACCCTGAAGTGCTAGAATCCTGGGGCAAAAGACTTGAAGCAAATATGACAAAATGTACACTGGTTTGGTATTATTTGTACTTCCCTGTATCTTTTACATTTGTCCCTCCTTTGGGTTTTTTTGTTTGTTTGTTGTTGTTTTATTTTTTATTTTTATTTTTTAAGATTTTTTTTGATGTGGACCATTTTTAAAGTCTTTTATTGAATTTGTTACAATATTACTTCTGTTTTATGTCTTGGTTTTTTGGCTGCGAGGCATGTGGGATCTTAGCTCCCTGACCAGGGTTCGAACCCACACCCCCTGCATTGGAAGGCAAAGTCTTAACCACCAGACCGCCAGGGAAGTCCCCTGTTGTTTTTTTTAAATTAAAGACTCCTAGGGCATTAGGAATCAGGAGCATCAGGGCTAGAGGGCTGGAAGGGAAATCAGCTTAGCTAAGGACACCAAGACCCTGATGGGGACAGAGGGAAGCCCAGGCCACACTCCAGGATCCCACTCCGAAGGCAAGCTCTCTACTCCTGCACATGAAAACTGGGAAAGGAGAAAGCAACTTCAGGCAGGACCAGCATGAGGGCAGCTGGGCCACCTGCAGCCTGGCCTGCAGTGTGTCCACCCTCCTGGGCTAGAGGGACTCTCCCTGGAAATCACTCAAAGAAACACCATCTTCAAGGGACTTAGGGTACTGACAGCCCCAGAAAAGGCTGTCGGGGAGGGCTGGACCTCAGGCTTTCTAGTCTGTGTCTCCAGGCCCCCAGACCCAGGTGGCCCTGAATAGGTGTACCACTGCCCTCAAAAACTGATATGCTGTCCGCCAGCCCCCACTTACACCAGGGAACCTTGGGCCTGGCTAGGAAGAGAGTTGGAGGGGAGAAGCAGGAGTCAGGGAAGAGAGTAAAGTGGCCAAAGATAGAAATTGGAAGTCTTAGTATGTAGGGGGCTAGAGCCAAGCTGGGCACCAGGGTCTAGGTGTCCCCAATTCCTCTCCTCCAAAGACCTCAGATCAGCAGTTGCCAAGAGTCCTGGAACCCACAGCTTAGTAGCAGCCAGACTGATGAGGCAAAGCCCGAAAGGGGCATAGTACCTCTGGCGTCTCCTCTTCCAGCCCAAAATGCCAGTAGAGGAGCTGAGTATTGGAGAAAGCAAGGGCAGGCAGGTAGGCAGAGAGGATGTAATTTGGGAGCCACCCCAGCCCCAAATATATCTGCCAGCAATGCACCCCAGTGCCTGGAAGTCCTTCTTTGGATAAAGACATTGAAGGACTCTGTGAAGGAGGGAGGGACACATGAATTCAATTCAATATGCATCTGACAGCTTCTCTTATGTGTCCAGGATGGGAACACAACACTCATTGTCCAGGGAAAAAAATGATGCTCAAGGAGGATGTCAGAATGGAGGAGTTTGAAGGATAAAAGATTGTGGCACGTGCTATGAAGGCATCACGCAAAGTAGTGTTGTGGAGGGTAACGGGGGTGTAACTCTATTCAGGTTAGTCAGAGAGGGCCTCTCTGAGGAGGTGACATTTAAGGCAAGACCTGAAGGATAAGAGCTAGCCGGTTAGGTGAAGAGCTGGGGGAAGGATATTCCAACCAGGAGGAACAGTAAATACAAAAGCCGTGAGGCAGAGCATAGCTTGGTGTGTCTGAGGCCCTGTCACAGTGCTAGTGCCGCTGGGGTAGGAAGGTGGGGAAAGTTTTGCAAGCTGAGGTTAGACAGGTAGGCAGGGGCTGGGTCACCGGGACTCTTGTGGGACCTTATTCCAAGTGCGAAGGGGAGCTGTTAGGGCAGGAGAGTAAGTGGTGAAGGTTAATAATGATCACTCTGGCTGCCGTATAGAGAATGGACCGGAAGGAGCAAGAGATGCCACAGGCAGACCAGTGAGGAGGCTGTGGCCGTCCAGGGAGAGGCACTGAAGGTAGAGGACAGGGGACGGAGAGCATGAACCTAAACTCCAAGCCCAGGGCAGCCACACGGGCGTAAAGGGAGGTGAGGCTGGACGGAGCAGTTGGGACTGGATTGTGAAGGGCTTCAAAAGCCAGATTAGGATTTGGTTCTTTATCCTGCAGGAGTTGGGGAGCCATCAAAGGCATTTTTACTTTATTTTTTTCATCAAAGAGCTCGGAGCAAGGGCATTTGACAGTGTGTTCAGATTTATGTGTTCACAAGAGCCCCATGACAGCTGGTGTGGAGGATGGACTGCAGGGGCGAGACCGGGGCAGGAAGACTTAGGAGGCGGCTGCCATAAGGGTCTAAATGCGAGGTGGTGAGGCCCAAAGAGGGGCCTCCACCCTGGCACCCCGGGGGGGTGCCCCTGCTCGTCCAAGGCTTGTCCCCCTCCTGGGGCCGTGGGCAGCTGCAGAGGGCCCGAGTGGGCCCCGGCTCTGATGCTTCAAGCAGAAAATAGGATGAGGGCAGCCAAAAGGCATCAGGGCTGTTTATCCGGTGGAGAGACGCCTCAGCATGGATTTATGGCTGAAAGGTTACTGGGGGGAGGGGATGGGGGGACCAGCTGTCCCCCATCCTCACAAAGGGCAAACAAAGGAGGAGACTATGGCCTCCACTGCAGCAAGAGGGAGAGAGGTTAGACACATGAGGAATATGTCCTGACAGGCATCAGAGGATGAAAGGGCCCTTCAGGGATCATGCAAACCAACTCTCTCATTGGGTGGCTGGGGAAACGGAGGCACAGAGGAAGAAGCAGGTCTGTGCCCAAGGTCACATACTGAATTAAAGCTACGACTAGACACAGCAGCACAACATCTTCCTTTCAAAGATCTCAGGAGTCTCCCAGAGCACTTCCCAAAATATGTTCCTTCAACTGCCTCGGAAGAATCTGGGATGTGGCTCTCCCAGAGAGAAATGTGCTTGTGTAGCCCTCCCAGAGCCCCAACCAATCTCTGTGTTTATGGCGTTTGGTGGGAGCTTCCTGTATCTCTCAAGGGTCTTGGTCTTTCTGTGTTACTCTGTCTCTCTCTGCCCTCCGAGACTCTGTTTCTTTGTCTTGGCCCCTGACTCAGTCTCTGTAGAGCTGAGCTAGGCTGGACCAATCTCCCACCCCCAGGGGGCCCTCACTGGTAAAGTACCCCCACGTAGACAACGCTTGGGCCCAGTGCCCAGGCTGGAACAGGTGACAGCAGCTGTGGATCTATCTATAGCTCCCTTGCCCTTCAATTGTTCCCAACTTCAAACAATGGTTGGGCCCTGGATTAGAGGCACCCCCCAGCAGCCCTGCTGAAATGGATCCCGGGGGCAGGGGATGAGGCTCACGAGGGCCACACTGTGATCTCTCATGTCTACTTCTGTCTGGATCTCCATGTTCCTACCTATAGCTCTGGGCTCTAAGGCCTTCTAGCTCAGAGGCTGAGTGAGTAAAGGACCGGTGGATAAGGGACAGGGTGTGTGTGAACAGCAGACGGTATCCAGGCATGTGAGTGACACGTGGGTTTCCCTCCTCCTACCTTGGTTGACAGACACTCATGGGCACTGGGATGCCAGTTCCATGAGGGCAGAGACCTAGTCTTTTTTATTTTTTGCTGCAGACCAGCCTGAGCCTGGCCATGGCACGTGTTCAATATATAGTACATCTCTGACCTTGGCCCTTAGGAAGAGCAAGGGTGTGCTGTGTAATGACATGACATAAGTGTGAGCAGAAGTATGGAGCAGTGATGAAGAATACCTTATCTAATATCAGACTGCCTGGGACTGAATCCTGGCTCTGCCAATTACCAGCCATGAAATCGTGGAAAATCACTTAACCTCTTAACAATGGAGATTCGTACAAAGTACCCACCACATAGGATTCTGATGAGCACTAAATGGGTTAAAACATCTGAAGTGCTTAGAACAGTGCCTGGCACATAGCGGAGACTCACGATGTAACGTGGGTTTCCCTCATATTATATTATTATTTACATTACTGTTGTTACTTTCAAGATATCTCATTAAATGAAAAAAGTGAGGAGCAGAGAGGAATAGGTGGCTGGAGGCTAGGAAAGGGACAGACTGATATCTTTTCCTTGTGTATCCTTTTATACCTTTGAATTTTGAATCATGTCTATGTATTACCTATTTCTTAAGTGTTTGCTAAATGAATAAAGGTCGCTTCCAACATATCGACCCTTGAAAAAGCAAGCCCCTACTCTGTGCCAGTGGGGAGGGCCTGGAGGAGGGCGGGTCCTCAGGGTGTGGGCTCAGTGCCCTCAGCCCTGGGTCTGAGTCCCTGGGACACCCTCTGTCCTCCAACCCAAAGGTGGACAAGATGTATCCATGCGAAATCATCCCAGAGCAAACTGTAAGCCAGAAGGAAGGCTTCCCAGTTTCTAGGCCAAGCAGCAGGGGTGGAGGGGGCAGTGGAAAAAGGCTCCTGCCCTCTTCCCTGGCCCCGGCCCCCAACACTTCAGCCCAAGCTATTCTTAGAACCCAGATAATGCCAGCAGTTGCTGCTGCTCATATCAGCTTCCAGAACCACCCGGTCCTGAGAGGCCCAGTGCTGCCCCCACCCCCAGAACGCTGGCCTCTCTGCAAGGTATGGGCGTCCTGCTCACTCTATCCACCGTATCCCGCAGGCCACTGCAGGTAGGTAAGAAGACTGGGTGATGGGCCCCTCCAAGACTTCCCTTGCCAGGCAGCTGAGTGGAAATAGGAAGGGCTAAAGGACACCCTAGGGTATGGGCTGACCCCTGGAGGTCACCATCCAGATAGTCTGACCCGACCTCAGCCTCCAAACTATGCTCAGAATATGAATGAAAGGGCTGGGGGCTCCGGACATGGGTTAGTCTGGGGAGCTGGGGTGGGGGAGAGTGGAAACAGCAGCGGGAAGAAAGCCTGGGAGGGTCAGTGTATGGGGGAGGGAGGATGCTAAAAAAAAGGAGGAAGAGATGGCAGAAGAGGGTCTGATAGCTCTGGCTCCAGAGTCAGACTGTCCAGCTCTGCCCCTTACTTGCTATGTGACCTTGACCTTTTCCTGTCGGAGCTTCCATTTCCATCATAAAATGGGCATAACCTTATTCCATTGGGTTGTGAAGCAGAGTCAAGGAAATAATGTATGTAAAGAGCTTAGCCTGTGCCTGATATATACAAGCCCTATGTAAATGTCTGACAACATTATCGTTGACTCCGTTTGAGCAGGCAGTGGTTCTTTTTTAGCTTTGCACCTGCAGGGACTAGGCTGGGCACGTGTTAGGACTGCCTCTTTGAGTCCTTGCTCTGCCATTTACAAGCTAAGTGACCCTGAGCTAGTTACTTAACCTCTCTGAGCCTTGGGTCCTTCTCTGCAAAATGGATATACGAAGAGTACCTGCCTTATAATGTTGCTGAGAGATATAACTGAGCCAGAGTGCTTAGCCCATGGTAAGAGATCAACAGTGTGAACACGCCAGCCCTGTGGTGATGTGTATGTTGGGGTAGTCTGGCGGGGAGGCCTTGGGTCTGCCACTCTGGGGATGGAATTTGAGGTACTGCCCAGGGCAGCCAACATTCTGGAAGAGACATCCTTGTGGGCATACCACGTGGAAGGAAAGTCCCAGGGTCTTATAAGACCACAGCCACCCCACTGCCAAAATCCTGTGCCAAAGCCTTGGCCCTGCCTGGGGTCTCAGGATCAAGACAGGCTTGTCCCAGCCTATGTCAGCTTCCCATTTCGTTGAATTCAACAGACACTCTCTGATGCCACCCAGACTGGGACTGGTTCTAGGCTTGCTCCTAAGGAGGATTCTGTCTGGTAGAGTGGCGATGGGGGAAGAACTCTCAGAAGACCAGTTAGAGGTAGAGTGGGACGGTGGGGTGAGGTTGTGTCTCTGCCCTTATGATCATGGTCAGTCAGCTTGGTAGGTGAAGGGCAGAGAGAGGCTCAATGAGTTAGGATTGGAAACCAACCCAAACGGTCTACCCTGGGTATCTTGAGGTGTGCAGGGTGACCCTGCGCTCTCCCACATCTCAGGGTATACTGCAAACCTCTCTGCGAATCTGCACTTTGCTAACTTAAGGGTGAGAGGTCTCCTTGAGCACAGCCCTCAGGGGTTTTTTTTTAATGGGTTGAAAATGTTGTTATTACAAATATCTCTATTTTCCTACCTAATTCTTTGGGCCTTAAATTTCATTTTCCAATCATTTTCCAATTGAAATTTGTGAGATAATTGTATAGTCACAAGAATTTATAAGAAATAATACAGGACTTCCCTGGTGGCACAGTGGTTAAGAATCCACCTGCCAATGCAGGGGACACGGGTTCGAGCCCTGGTCCGGGAAGATCCCACATGCTGCGGAGCCACTAAGGCCATGCACCACAACTACTGAGCCTGCGCTCTAGAGCCCGCGAGCCACAGCTACTGAACCCACGCACCACAACTACTGAAGCCCGTGCGCCTAGAGCCCGTGTTCCGCAACAAGAGAAGCCACCGCAATGAGAAGCCCACGCACAACAAGAGAAGAGTAGCCCCCGCTCGCCGCAGCTAGAGAAAGCCCGCACACAGCAATGAAGACCCAATGCAGCCAAAAATAACTAAATAAAATAAATGTATAACAGCAACAAAAGAAAGTGTAAACTAGAATCACCCTATATTTAAAAAAAAAAAAAAAAAAGAACCATCTTCCCCAGGGGCCTCTCACTCTGCTCCCTGCTGCCTTCTCCATGCCAGGCCCAATGGATATTGTGACTTGTGTTTCTCACCTACCCAAGCCTGGGCAAGCTTCTCCTTTCTTTGCTGTCCTGGGTTTAGCTGAGCCAGGCTAACAATACAGCACAGTGCTTAAGAGTTCTGGAATCAGACTGCTTGAGTACAAACCTTCAGTTACTCTGTCCCTTTGATCCTCTGTTCCTCACCTATAAAGCAGGAATAATAACAGCACCTACTCCACAGGGAATTAAATAATACCTATAAAAAGAAAAAGGTACAATGCCTCGCATATGTGTTCAATACACAATCCTTACTATTATTTTTCTTATTATCATTATCATCATCCCCAAACTCAGTGAATAAATAAGGGAAATACAGGGACTTCCCTGGTGGTCCAGTGGTAAAGATTCTGAGCTTCCACTGCAGGGGGCACGCGTCCGATCCCTGGTCGGGGAACAAAGATCCTGCATGCCATGAGGTGCAGCCAAAAAATAATAAAAATTAAAAACAAACAAAACAAAACAAAACAAAAAACCAAGGGAAATACATACCACCAATACAGAGACCATGAGAAGGTCCTCAAGAAAGGGTCATTCCTAAGACTGTGGGACCCCATTCTCATCGTTACACAATTCCCTTCTGGCTTCTCTCTAGCTCCCTCCCTTCTTGGGGAAAGTGTGGGGAGATGGAAGCGCAAGACTATAGCCTCTCCCTGGGGTAAGGCTCCCATTGCTGGTTTCAAGGTGACAACTGCCTTTCCCCATAGATATAGAGTCGTTGGTCTCACCCAGTGCTTCCTAGCTCCAGGGTCTCCCTACAAACAGCTGGCAGTCTAGGCCCAGAGCCCCGCCATCCTCTAGCCACAGGCAGAACAGAGGGTCATCTCCTCATCAAAGAGCTGAATCCATTCTACTTTCATGCCATCCATCCAACCATGCAAATATTTACTGAAAAATAAACTTTGCTATTAATCTGGGAAATCCTAATGAGATATCATTTCACACCCACTAGCCTGGCAAAATCAAAAAAGCCCAACAATACTGAGTCTTGGTGAGGATGCCAAATAAGGGCAATTCTATTACATTGCTGGCAGGAGTGCAAATTTGTAAAACCACTTATGAGAGTAATTTTGTATTATCTAGTACATCTGAATATGCCCATGACCTTCAACATACTGCACAAGGAGGCACATATTAGACTGTTTACCCTTGGTAACAGCAAAATAGTAGAGACAACCCCAAAGGATCATTCATAGGAGAAAAGGTAAATGAAATGTGGTATTTTTATGCAATGAAACCTATAGAGCAGTGAAAACAAATGAACTAGTTACTCTTATCAACATGGATGAATCTCCCAACATAAGGCTGAATGAGAAAAACAAGCTGCACAAGAACACACGTTACCATTTAAAGTCCCCCAATCAGGAAAAACAGTATCATATTTTTTTTAGAAACACACACCTAGTAAAAGGACTAAAAATGCATAGGACCTACCTCACACCATATACAAAAATTAACTAAAAATGAATCAAAGACCTAAATGTAACAGCAAAACCCATAAATCTCACAGAAAAAGACAGATGTAAGTCTTCATGATTTTGGATTAGGCAATGGTTTCGTAGATATGACACTCTAAACATAAGCAACCTAAGAAAAAAAATAGATGAATTAGATTACATCAAAATTAAAAACATTTGTGCTTCAAAGGACACTATCAAGGGGTGGGATAGGGAGGGTGGGAGGGAGACGCAAGAGGCAGGGGATATGGGCCTGTATGTATACGTATAGCTGATTCACTTTGTTATACAGCAGCAACTAACACAACAATGTAAAGCAATTATACTCCAATAAAGATGTTAAAAAAAACCATTTCTTCAATATAAAGAGGCTGCATAAAATATAGAGATATTTACCAAAAAAAAAAAAAAAAAGACAACATCAAGAAACTGAAAAGAAAACCCACAGAATGGGAGAAAATATTTGCAAATCATATATCTGATAAGGGTCTGGTATCCAGAATATATAAAGAATTCTTAAAACTCAATAATATTTTTGCCCTTAAGATGGGTAAAATGTTTTAATAGACATTTCTCCAAAGGATATATACAAATGGCCAATAAGCACATGAAAACATGCTCAATGTCATTAGTCATTAGGGAAATGCAAATTGAAACCATAATGAGATACCACTTCACACCCATTAGGATGGTCATAATCAAAGAGATAAGTGTTGGTGAGGATGTAAAAATTGAAACTCTCATACATTGCTTGTGGGAATGGAAAATAGTGCAGCCACTTTAGAAAACAGTCTGGCAGTTCCTCAAAAAGTTAAACATAGAGTTACCATATGACCCACCAAGTCCACTTATATAACCAAGAGAATTGAAAACATATATCCACACAAAAACTTGTTCATAGCAGCATTATTTATAATAGCAAAAAGCAGAAACAACCCAAATGTCCACAAGTGATGGATGAACAAAACGTGCCATATTCACACAATGGAATACCATACCATAAAAAGGAATGAAACATTGATTCATACCACAACATGGATGAACCTTGAAAACATTATGGTAAGTGAAGGAAGCCAGACACAAAAGACCACATACAGGATTCCATTTATAGAAAATGTCCAGAATAGGCAGATCCATAGAGACAGAAAGCAGATTAGTGATTGCCAGGGCTGGAGAGAGGGAGGAATGGGGGAGTGACTGATAATGAGTATGGGGTTCCTTTTGGGGGTGAAAATGTTCTAGAATTAGATAGTGGTGATGGTTGCGCAATCTTGTGAACGCACTAAAAGCCACTAAATTATACACTTAAAAAGGTTGAATTTGATGGTATATGAATACAAAATGGCATAGAATAATAAACACCAAATTCAGAAGACTCTTAACTTCGCCAGGGGTTGGGGAGATGCAGTTGTAGAGGGGCACACAGGGGGCCTTCAGCTGTATTAGCAGTTTTTATTTCACAAGCGGGGTGGTGGGTATATGGGTGTCTGTTATACTAACCTTTATACTTTTCTCAATGTTTTTATAATAAATAAAATTTAAAAGCATTTACCGAGTGTCAAGTAGGACCAGGCACTGGGCTATCTGGGTGGTATAATGATGAGTAAAATTGGATCTCATCCTGCCCAAAAGGAAGTAGATAAAGATAAGTAGTGGGACTTCCCTGGTGGCCCAGTGGTTAAGAATCCGTCTTGCAATGCAGGGGATGCCAGTTCAATCCCTGGTCAGGGAACTAAGATCCCACATGCCACAGAGCAACTAAGCCCTCACGCCGCAAATACTGAGCCCACGTGCCACAACTACAGAGCCCACGCCCTCTGGAGCCTGCAGGCCACAACTAGAGAGACCGTGCACCACAACTAGAGAGCCCACATGCTCTGGAGCTCCCGAGCCACAACTAGAAAGAAGCCCGTGCACCACAACGAAGAGCCCGAGCGCCGCAATGAAAGATCCCGTGTGCCGCAACTAAGACCCGATGCAGCCAATAAATAAATAAATAAATATATATATATATATATTTTAAAAACCAACAGATAAGTAGTAAGCAGAAAAGAGGGGCTATAAGTAATTCATCGCTCCTTTCTGGGCTCCTGTTTCCTTATGGATGAAATGAGAGCTGGACTAGAAGCTTGTTGGTAGAAAGTCTCTGAGGGTCCTGGGGGCTGAGGAGTGTCTCCCCTTTATCAGCCCACAGCTTCAAGAATTCATCATGCATGATGAGCACACAGGCCCTAGAGTCAGTCCTGGTGCTATCAATCACCCCAAGTGGGCCTAAGGCAAAGCCCAACTGAGTCTGTTTCTTCTCAGTAAAATAGAGACAGTAACTTCTCCCTCCCAGGATTACTGGGGCGTGTAAATGAGATAACACATGTAAAGTGTCCAGGACAGGCCTGGTACACAGTAAATCCTCAACACATGGAAGAGTCCTCCCTTTGATTCCAAAGGCATTTCCTGAGCAGCATGGCTGGGCCAGGCCTGTGGTAGGTAGGGGCTGGAAGACACAGGAATTCCACTCTGAACGGCCAAGCAGTGGCCCCCAGTCAGGTGTGGAGACAGCCTCATAATTCCAGGCAGAGTGACGTCATTGCTAAAAAGAGACAGCAGCCACGTGCACAAATGCAGACCTCCGTGCAATGCAGACCCTGGGACGACACAGACGTCCCAGTCAAGAGGCCCAGTCTAGGCTTGGCCAGGGGCCCTTACAGGGGGAAAGGCAACATACAAAGAGACTGGCCTCCATTCACACTGCAGTGCAGCCCTCCTTGCCTTTTTTTTAAACTAATTCAGACTCAAATGTTCCCACAAACCCAACAGAGCTTGCAATGGATTCAGAAGTCAGCTTTGGGAAGCCTGAGCTCGTGGCACATCCCAAGGTACATGTGTAGGTGCACAATGGCTAAGAGTGTAAAGCTGCATAATCTTCAGCAAGTCAGGGCATCTCTTCAAGCCTCCAAGTCCCCAGCTGTAAAATGGACATGATAACAGTACTCACCTCATAGGTTTGTGGTGAAAGTGAGATAACAACTGTAAAGCCAGCAGCCAAGTACCCGGCACGTAACGAGCAGATCAAATAAAGATTAGTTATTGTGAGAAAAAAACCAAAAAACAGATTCCATTTTGAAAGTGAGGGAAGTGGGATTCAGAGAGGTGAGAAGTCTTGCCCATAGTCACACTGATAGTTTGTGGAGTCAGGATTTGAACTCAGGTCGGAGACATCAAAGGCTCAAGGCATCATAAACTCGCTCTGCTCCAAAATCTTCAGCAGGTTCCCTGATGTCCACTAAAGGGAATCTATCCTTGACATGGAGGGAGGAACCAGCAAAGGCTTGAGGCCAGAAAGACCTCGGGCAAGTTCCCTAATCCTGGGTTCCTTGATCTGGGATCCCTGAGTAGGCCTGAAGAGGTCTCAGAATTCCTTCACATGGTCTGCTAAAAGTTTGTGTCTAATGGAGATTCTCAAAGGAGCCTATGGCCTCAAAAGTAACAAACAACCGACTTGACCTCACTTCCCATGTTTTCTTATCCACCCAATGGAGATACAGTACCCACCTGGAAAGGCTATGAGGGGATCAAATGAGATAGTTTATGAGAAGCACCTGAAACATCCCAAGCTTTCACCTAATGTTGGTTTCCTTCCCTTCCTCCCTCCCCAGCTTATTTCCATCAGTCGGCAAATATTATTGAGTATCTACTATTGCAGGTGCTGGGGGTAAAGTGGTGACCAAGACAGATATTGCCCCTGTTTTCATGGAGCTCACATTCTAGTGGAGGGAAACACATAAAATTAATTATTTCAGATACTAATAAGTGTTATGTAGAAAATACACAGGAAAATGTGATACAGGCTGATCAGGTGGGGATGTCATCTGAGGAGGAAACATCTGAATGACAAGAAGGAGCCACTTATGCCAAGATTTCGAGGAAAAGCATCTGGGCAGAGGGAGCAAGAAAGGCAAAGCCTTGCTGGAAACATCTTTGGCCAAGAGCCCCTCACTTCCAGTCCCACCACAAACTGGATCCCCTTGAACAAGTAACATAACTTCTGAGGCTCAACTGTCACATCTACAAAATGGGAATGAAAATACCTTACCTGCCACAATGTGAGAGGACACAACCAAAGGGGTGTTAAGGTCTGGGATCCTCCCCAGATCTCACAAATAGGCACCTGATACACGTCATTTGGCACCCATCTTGGAAGAGGAGAACCTGCACAGAGAACCCTGGGTCATGATTTTTTATTTTTAATTTCATACTGCCCTAGAAATAGCTTCCTTTGTTCCTTGTTAGCCCGGTGGACTTTTTCTGGCACCTGGGGCCTATTATAGTAACTGCTGCTTCAGACTCTCCCTTAGGTACAAAAGCAGACAAAAGAGGGACATCATGAAATCACAGTTGTGGCAATAACCAGACCACCTATCCCTTCCTTCCCACCAACAAGATTGGAAAGCTCAGTCTGTCCTGTAGGTAGAAAATGTACATACTTTATTATTTTTAAAATATTTATTTATTTATTTATTTATTTTGGCTGCGCCAGATCTTAGTTGCAGCACGTGGGATCTTCGTTGTGGCATGTGGGCTTCTTAGTTGTGGCATGCGGGCTTCTTAGTTGAGGCACGCATGCAGGAGGATCTAGTTTCCCGACCAGGGATTGAGCCCGGTTCACCTGCATTGGGAGCATGCAGTCTTACCCACTGAACCACCAGGGAAGTCCCACATACTTTATTTAAGGAGTTGGAAACATCCTGTCCCCTGGATTGGGCCGCTGATTTATAATCAGTCGGAGTTCTCTCTCCTAAATATCTCTTTAATCTGTCCCCTTCTCTCCATCTTCTTGGCCCCGCCTCATCATCTCACACCTTAACTACCTCTGAGATCTCTCTCTGGCCTTGGTCTCCCCACTTACAAACCATTTGCCATGCTGTAACCAGCACCTAACACACCATGTCTCCCTCTTCCTTAATATCCTTAGACAACTCATTGGACAAATGCTAAACTTCTTAACCTAGCATCCAAGGCTCCCTCCCCAAGACTGAGCTCCTAAAAGCCTGCTCCAACCCCCAGACCCTCCTCAGTATCTACACCAAACTCCTCATTGTCTCTAAAACAAGACTAGCCACATTCAGAATTATTTGCCTTTGCTGTTTCTGCTCCTGCTACTTGGTACACTAGCCCCTTTCCTGCCTCTAACCACCCCTACTTCCTTCACTGTTTACACATGCTTACCTGTCCTTCCAGACCCCAAAAGCCTTCCCTACTTCCCCAGAAAAACACTGTTTACCTGTCTACCTTTTAAATCAGATGTGAAAGCCGGGGCTCTGTCTTATTCATGGTTAATTCCCCAGATCCCAGACTGATAAATTCAGTTTAATTAAAATTCGTATCAGGTGCTTCAGACTGAGAAGAATCCTATCACAATCCAGAAAGAAGGAACAGTTAAAGAACTGGGGAGCTGCCAATGGGTGAGATGGAGGTAGGGATAAAAAAATCTGCATTAAAAAAAAAAAAAAACTGCATCAGATCCTGATGCAAGTGATATTGGACATTTTGTGAAACACTGGATCACCCTCAAACGTTCCTAACTTTAAAACTGCTGGAAAAATGAAATTACTTTCCTTTTGCCATTAAGGCTTTTCCTGCAGCTGTCCCAGGGTTGGAGAAATCGGGTGTTCTTTTCTGGGACGCAGCTGGGTTCCAACACTGGCTCAGCCTTTAACGTGCTATGGGACCCTGCGCTGGGCTCTGTCTCTGTCTCTGGGCATCTATTACCACACCCACTACCACCAACTGTGTGTCCCCAAGGTAGTGACTGTCCCATTCTGAGTATCAGTTTCCCCATCTTACGTCGGAAGTCAGCAGTTCTGACGCCCTACGAGCTTTAGCTTTGCAAACCCGTAGCTCCCGGCTGACCCAACACGACTCCTCCCTTCCTTCCCAAGGTGCTGTCCCAAAGCTGCCCTCACACGAACCATCCCTTCCCAGCCACCGTCCAGCTCCGCTGCTCTTTAAGCCCTGCCCGGGGCGTGGAGGGGATGGGGGCGCGCAAGCGCGTTGGATCGCATCGAGGCCCCGCCCCCTGAAGCTCCGGTAAAGGCGCGAGGGGGCCTGAGTACGGAGAGCGGCAGGACGACGAACGAGTAGGTTGGGGCACTGCAACGGCGGCCGGTAAGGGTCATGCTTCTTCGGGAGAAAGGCCATGAGGGAGGGGTCTGTCAGCGATTGGAGCCCTGGAGGCCAGGAGATGTCGCAGCTCATACCCATGGCAGGGACCTGGAAGCTGGTGTCCAGTGAGGGGGTGGGGCTGGTGCTTCTTGATTGCAGATTTCCTAGATCTCCTGACTCCAGATTGTGCTGGTGTCGGGCACTCGGTGCCGGTGAGACTAGAGCCGGAGTTTGTTTTTTTTTTAAACAACAAAAGTGGAAGCGATTAGAACCAAACTTTGCCCCGGGTGGGAGCGAGCGGGCCGTGAGGCGGGGCAGGCCTGGGCAGGAGACCGTGTTGTTGCCCCGGGCCTCAGGCAGGCATTGGCCTCGCCCTTGGCTTTAAGTCCGACCGGGGTTTTCTTGTGGGCGTGTTAAGGCTTTTGGTGATCTGGCTCCAGTATGTCATTCATTCATCATTCTTTCATTTAACATTCATTGAATACAGTAGTAGGCGCTGGAGCTAGAGAAGTGATCAAGACACACTATTCCCAATGATACAGGGGAAATTAATGGGCCGTAGAAAGAAGCCCTGGGCGGGGAACAGGGACGGCTTCTGAAACTAAGTCGTGAGCGGTGGTCAGAGTGGTGGGGATTGTCCCAAAGAGAGACGACAGCAAATGCCAAGGCCTGGAAGCGGGAGACTAGCTGGTGTGTCCTGAAGATACATCACTCCGAATCTGTTTCGTGCCTAGGGAAGAGATGGTGGTAGTCGGAACCAGGCCTCCTAACGGTGAAGGTGGAGAGAAATCAAGGAATTCAGAGTAATGTATACTGAGAATCCATAGGATTGGGGGAGAATGGGGTGTAGGAAAGATGTATGTACAAGGCTTGGGTGCCTGGGTCGGGTTCATCAAGAGTAGGAGCAGATTTATGGGGCGACAACAACACATTCTATTCTGGTTCTATGGAGACTCTCAGTAAGCAGTTGGATATCCTCCGTTGAAGGTCAGGAAAAGCACTGCAGTGAAGTTATAGTTTCGAGTGTCATCAGCAAAACAGAAATAAAGCCCCAAGAAGGATTGAGACTGTAGAATGAGAAATACAAAGGGCCCAACTAGCACTTGTCATAGTAATTATTTTTGTCTTATCTTTCTTTGCGTCCTCAGTCAGGGTCCTGGCATTAGATGCCAATCAGTGTTTATGCCAGCTAAACAAAAACCCAACAGCAGGTGGAGATGATAGAATCCCAGAGTTGTGAAGAGATGGGGGCCAGTGGAGAGTTTCATTGCTCTAATGTCAGAGTCACAGGTTCTAATCTTGGCTCTGCCACCAGGCTGCTGGGTGGCCTCTGACAAGTCTTCTACCTGTAAAGTGGGTACAGCCAAAAAAGAAGCTCCCATGTATAGAGCTTCAAACACTGCTAAGGAACTACACACAGGTTTTTTTTTTTCATTTAATCCACATGGTGACCTTATTTATAAAGGAAGTAATTATTATGGATTCAAACCCAGGTCTGACTGACCTCAGAGCTTTGTTCTCTACTATGACTGCCCTTATCTATGTCTCACCTGACAGGGTTGTTGTCAGGACCCTCTTGAAATCACATGCTCATTCTTTCAAAACATTGTGCTGAGGCCGACAGACTATCATTATTGGTCTAGCACCAGTTCTGTCATGGGGAGTGGGGGATGGAGCTGAATGTGACGGAGGTTACTTGTCATTCTCCAGCTCTCTTCCTGGGACCACTGAGCTGGGCAGCCATGTTCTAATGACTGGTGTTTCCAGATTTTTATCCAGATTTTCTTACACCCCTGGGGCCTGCTGCAAAATCAGTGAGTGTCAAAGTGTGAGTTGGTTCACCCTGTGTGTCTCTGGCAGCCAGTTGGACTCCTCCTATTACATTGGGCACTTGGGTTTCAATTATTTCTATCCTGCTAATATGATTTCTCAAGAATATTTTCTGTCTTTTGGTTCTATGATGATAGATGTCCATACAAGGAATGTAATCATTTCCTGCTAGTGAGTTTGCCTCTGGTTAGTATGAGGGAGGAGTTCACCTTATTGCATTTAATAGTATTCCACAAAGGGCTCCTTTCCCCCACTCCCACATAATTTATTTGAAACCTGCCGACATGGGTTGTTGGAGCTAGAAGGGAAATTAATAATATATTACAGCAGTTCCCGTCCCAGGAAAATTTATTAAACATACAGAGCTTCAGCCCTTCCCTCCCCTCAGACCTCTTGAATCAGAATCTCTAGTAGGGCCCAGGAATCTGTATTCTTTTCCAAGCTCTCCAGAATATTCAGCTGGTTTGGAAACCATGGTCTACCCCAGACCCCTTGTTTCACAGGTAGAGAAGCTGCAGCTCTGGGAGGAGAAAGAACTTGCCACGATCACATATGTATTAGTGCCTCTTTCTCCAATGGAAAGCATCGGGCTGGGAGTCCAGAGACCCGAGTTCAAGTCCAGGTTTTACTAGTCATTACCGTGGGCAAGTCATTTCATCTCTCTGAGCCTCCGCTTCCTTACTGTGAGAATAAGGCTGTCATTGGATTAGGACTCAAAAGGAAGAGTGTCAATGGAAATGCTTTGTCAAGCTTTCCATTTTGTGCTCATGGAAATTGTTAAGAACTGCCAGCCAGTGTTCACTCCCCTGTACCACACTGCCAGTTGCTGGGCCCCAGGCCATCTGTCAGCCCTTCTCTCTCCTTCTGTTGCAGGTCAGGATGGCCACCGGCTGGGGGAGCCTCTTGCAGGATGAACAGCAGCTGGAGGAGCTAGCAAGGCAGGCTGTAGACCGGGCCCTGGCAGAGGGAGTGTTGCTGAGGACCTCACAAGAGCCCAGCTCCTCAGATGTAAGCCCCTGACCCCTCTTCACAGCACTGACCACACTGCTTGGATCCTACTAGGCCCCTGCCAGGCTGGAGGCAGCTCCTTTGGATTATCTTTTTTTTCAATAACTAAAATTGATCTCTAGAAGTATGTAAAGTTAAAAAGCACCATGCTAGAGTAATCAAATTTAAGTCTGAGGCTTGAAGTGTGACTTAGGCAGTTACATAGCCTCTCTCAGCTACAGTTTCTTCAAATATAAAGAGGAATAATAATGGGGCCTACATCATGGAGTTGGTAAGAGAATTAGAAGGTAATTCATATGAAGCACCTTGCCCAGTAAACTTATTTTTTAAGGCCCCCTAGTCACACTGCCTTCCCTGTAATTAGTTTGTGGTATATCCTTCCAGGTCTTTCTCTGTGCATTTACATACATATACATGTATATAAAGAAATACAGTTGACCCTTGAACAGTGCTGTGGTTAGGGGTGCCAGCCTTCTGCGCAGTTGAAAATCTGCATATAACTTATAGTCGGCCCTCCATGTATGCGGTTCCTCTGTATCAGAGGTTCAGCATCCATGGATTCAACCAACCTCAGATTGCATAGTACTGTAGTATTTACTCCTGAAAAAAATCTGCGTATAAGTGGACTTGTGCAGTTCAAACCCACAACTTGTGCAGTTGTTCAAGGGTCAACTGTATATAGTTTTTAAAAGCTAAATTGGATGATATATATTATGCTGTGATATATTTTTGTTTTCTTTTCATTTAACAATCTGTCTTAGAACTCTTTCCAACTCCTTCCATAAAGGTCAGCTTCATTCTGATGCATAGGATTCCAAGTGTGAATGGATCACAGTTTAGCTTTCCTCTACTGACGGCTATTCTGGTGATTTCTAATGTTTTATGACTACAAATAGCCCTACAGGGAACGTCCACATACATGCCTGTTTGGGCCCCTGTATGAGTGTTTCTCTAAGGTTGATACATAAAAGTAGAACTGCTTAGTCTAAACCACATCTTTAAAAAATCTTATCCTTTAAAAAAGAAAAACTTTTAATTTTGTGACTAAGTAAGACATTTTCAGGCTTCAAAATTCAAAGGGTATAAGAGTTTACAGTTTAACCCTCCCTTCCACATTCCCTAGCCACTCAGTTCTCCCACCCTGAAGGCAACCTGTGTTTTAGTATTCTTGTTTATTCTTTTAGCTAGTTTACTCATAACAAGAAAATACGTATATATTCCTTTTCCCCATTTTTTACACAAAGAAGCATATTAGACAAGCTCTTCTAGCCTTAATATATACCATATGATTATCCACATTAGTAACTAAGCCACATACTTTTTTTTAAACAAATTTATTTATTTATTTATTTATTTATTTATTTATGGCTGCGTTGGTTCTTCGTTGCTGCACGCAGGCTTTCTCTAGTTGCGGTGAGCGGGGGCTACTCTTCGTTGTGGTGCGCGGGTTTCTCATTGTGGTGGCTTCTCTTGTTGCGGAGCATGGGCTCTAGGCTCGTGGGCTTCCGTAGTTGTGGTACACGGGCTCAGTAGTTGTGGCTCACAGGCTCAGTAGTTGTAGCGCACGGGCTTAGTTGCTCCACGGCATGTGGGATCCTCCTGGGCCAGGGGTCGAACCCGTGTCCCCTGCATTGGCAGGTGGATTCTTAACCACTGCACCACCAGGGAAGTCCCAAGCCACATACTTTTTTTAACAAGCCACATACTCTTTTGTCTCTGTGTGCCCAGAACCTAGTTAAGGGCCTGATAGAGAGTTCAAACTCAATAACTGTTTACTGAGGCCCAAGTGAATGAGAATGGCTGTCACCTAAGGTAGGCTGATGCTATAAAAAGTCTGCTTCTGGCTTTGGGAATATAATTGCATGGTTTGTGAACTTCAGATTTTGTGAACTTCTTGTGTGAACCCATAATGAAGCACCTTCCACTCCGAGATTTTATTTCTTCTGTTAATCAATAGGTATTGTGTGCAGGTCCAACACATTGTCCTTCTGGAAGTCAGTGGAGCCTAGAAAAGGCACAGTCCTCAGTGAGATTTCCAGTCCAGAGAAAAAAGACAGGAAGTGTGTGTATGTGTATGTATGTGTGGGGGATTTCATTCCAAATCTTTACCAGGTGCCTGTTCTATGCCCGGCCATTCTAGGCACTGAAGACACAGGTGAGTCAGCCAGAGGCTCTGACCTCTGGAGCTCATGGTCTAGTTGGAGAATGTACCACAAGACAAAATTAAATAATGTCAGTTCTGGAGACTTCCGTGGTGGTCCACTGGTTAAGACTTCACCCTCCAATGTAGGGGGTATGGGTTCGATCCCTGGTCGGGGAGCTAAGATACCACATGCCTCGTGGCCAAAAAACCAAAACATAAAACAGAAGCAGTATTGTAACAAATTCAATAAAGACTTTAAAAATGGTCCACATCAAAAAAAGTCTTTAAAAAAATAATAATGTCAGTCCTATGAGGAAATATAGGCCACCTACTACACAATATTAGCTATCATTTATTGAGTATTTACTACCTGCCAGGCACTATTCTAAACATTTTGGAATCTCTAACTCATTTAATCCTCACCACAGCAGAGATGAGGAAACCAAGGCCCAGAGAAGTTAAGTAACTTTCCAGAGGTCATTTAAATGGTGGTATAATTGGCAGAGCCAGAATTCAAATCCAAGGAGTTTACCTCCTGAGTCCATGCTCTGAAATTACATTTTTTACTGCCTCTCCCAGGATACTGTATAGGACACCTGGAAGAAGGATCAATTCATTAGTAGTATTTGAATTATATCTTAAAAGACAAATTGCAGAAAGGAACAGCATAGCAGAGGCCCCAAAGAAGGAAAAGGCAAAACATGTTCAAGAGAATGCAGCTGAATGCAGGGGACATAAGTGGATATAGTGGGAAAGAGTCAGGCCAAAGTCAGACAGCCAAGAGGCTTTGGGTACTGGGCAGAAGAAGAGTGTGAACTTTATCCTGTAGATCAGGCCTACAGACCAGCCACGTGCAGATTAAATAGTTGGCTCCTGCAGTGTTTAGAGAGTTCATTTATTTTTTAAAATACATGACCAGGGTACAAAATTCAAAAGGATATTCAGTGTAGAATAAGTCCTTCCTCCAGTAATGGTTTTCCCTCCCCAGAGGCAAGCACTGTTAACAGTTTTTTCACCAGATTGTCTTTAAAAAGTCAGAGCCAACATTTTTTTTAATTGAAGTACAGTTGATTTACAATATTATGTTAGTTTCAGGTGTACAGCATAGTGATTCAGTATTTTTGCAGATTATACTCCATTATAGGTTATTACAAGGGAATGGATATAATTACCTGTGCTATACAGTATATTCTTGTTGCTTATCTATTTTATATATAGTAGTTTGTTTCTGTTAATCCCATACCCCTAATTTGTCCCTCCCCCCTTTGGTAACCACATATAGAAACCCCTTTGTTTTCTATATCTGTGAATCTGTTTTGCATATACATTCATTTGTATTATTTTTTAGATTCTATAAATAAGTGATATGATACAGTATGCTGATATCATACTGACTTATTTCACTAAGCATAATACCCTCCACTTTGTTGCAAATGGCAGAATTTCGTCCTTTTTTATTGCTGAGTAGTATTCCATTGAATATATATACCATGTCTTCTTTATCCGTTCATCTGTTGATGGATACTTAGGTTAATTCCATATCTTGGCTATTATAAATAGTACTGCTGTGAACATTAAGGTGTATGTTTCTGAATTAGTGTTTTCATTTTCTTCGGATATATAGCCAGGAATGGAATTGCTGGATCATATGGTAGTTCTGTTTTCAGTTTTTTGAGTAACCTCCGTACTGTTTTCTATACTGGCTGAAACAATTTACATTCCCACCAACAGTGTACGAGGGTTCCCTTTTCTTCACATCCTCTCCAACATTTGTTATTTATAGTCTTTTTGATGATAGCCATTCTGACAGGTGTGAAGTGATATCTCATTGTAGTTTTGATTTGCACTTCTCTAGTTAGCAATCTTGAGCATCTTTTCATGTGCCTGTTAGCCATCTGTATGCCTTCTTTGAAGAAATGTCTATTCTGGTTTTCTGCCCATTTTTTGATTGGGTTGTTTGTTTTTTTGATACTGAGTTATATGAGTTGTTTGTATATTTTGGATATTAACCCCGTGTCAGTCGCATCATTTGCAAATATCTTCTACCATTCCGTAGGTTGTCTTTTCGTTTTGTGTTATGTCAAAGAGTGTGCCACCTGCATTCTCTTCTAGGAATTTTATGGTTTCAGGTCTTACATGTAGGTTTTTAAACCATTTTGAGTTTATTTTTGAATATGGTATGAGGGAATGTTCTAATCTCATTGTTTTACATTTGGCTGTCCAGTTTTCCCAGCACCACTTATTGAAGAGACTGTCTTTTCTTCATTGCATATTCCTGCTTCCTTTGTGGTAGATTAATTGACCATAGGTGCATGGGTTTATTTCTGGGCTCTGTATTCTGTTCCATTGATCTATGTGTCTGTTTTTGTGCCAATACTATGCTGTTTTGATTACTCTAGCTTTGTAGTATAGTCTGAAGTCTGAGAGGGTTATACCTCCAGCTTTGTTCTTTTTTCTCAGGATTGCTTTGCAATTCAGGGTCTTTTATGGTTCCATATAAATTTTAGGATTATTTGTTCTAGTTCTGTGAAAAATGTCATGGGTGTTTTGATAGGGATTGCATTAAATCTGTAGGTTGCTTTGGGTAGTATGGCCATTTTAACAATATTAATTCTTCCAATCTAAGAGGATGGGCTATCTTTCCATTTCTTTGAATCATCTTCAGTTCCCTTCATCAATGTTTTTATAGTTTTTAGAGTATAAGTCTTTTACCTTTTTGGTTAAATTTATTGCTAGGGATTTTATTTTTTTGAGATTTTGAACAGGATTGTTTTTTACTTTCTCTTTCTGATATTTCATTATTAGTATGTAGAAATGCAACAGATTTCTGTATATTAATCTTGTATCCTGCTATCTTGCTGAATTCATTTATTAGTTCTAATAGTTTTGGGGTGGAGACTTTAGGGTTCTCCATATAGCGTATCATGTCGTCTGCAAATAGTGATAGTTTTACCTCTTCACTTCCAATTTGGATACCTTTTATTTCTTTTTCTTGTCTGATGGCTGTGGGTAGGACTTCCAATACTAGGTCAAATAGAAACTGTGAGAGTGGGCATACTTGTTCCTGAATTTAGCAAGAAGGGTTTCAGCTTTTCATTGTTGAGTATTACGTTGGCTGTGGGTCTGTCGTAAATGGCCTTTATTATGTTGAGGTATGTTCCCTGTATACCCACTTTGATGAGTTTTTATCATGAATGGATGTTAAATTTTGTGAAATGCGTTTTCTGTGTCTATTGAGATGGTCATGTGATTTTTATCCTTCCTTTTGTTAATGTAGTGTATCACATTGATTGATTTGTTAATGTAGAACCATCCTTGCGACCCTGGAATAAATCCAGCTTGATCATGGTGTATGATCCTTTTTATGTATTGTTGGATCCAGTTTGATAATATTTTGTTGAGAATTTTTGCATCTATATTCATCAAAGATATTGGCCTGTAATTTTCTTTATTTGTAGTGTCTTTGTCTGGTTTTGGTATCAGTGTAATGGTGGCCTCATAGAATGAATTTGGGAGTGCTCCCGTCTCTTCAGTTTTTTGGAATAGTTTGAGAAGGATAGATATTTGTTCTTCTTTATATGTTTGGTGGACTTTCCCTGTGAAGCCATCCAGTCTTGGACTTCTGTTTGCTGGGAGTATTTTTATTACAAATTCAATTTCACTTCTAGTGATTGCTCTGTTCAAGTTGTTTCTTCTTGATTCAGTCTTGGCAGGCTGTATATTTCAAGAAATTTGTCTGTTTCTTCTAGGTTGCCCAATTTGTTGGCATATGACTGTTCATAGTATTCTCTTATGATTTTTTATATCTCTGTGGTATCAGTTGTTATTTCTCCTCTTTCATTTCTTATTTTGTTTATTCAACATTTTTTAAAATCATGAAATTAAAAAAAAAAAACTCTAGATACCCAGCTTATCTTGAAAAATCAGGTCAGTTAGCAATCCTGGCTCACTTTCCTGCATGGCAGCAATTGGCTAGAGTGGAGTTATGACTGCCCCCTTTAGATAAGGTAGGAGTTCTTACTTCTATCACTCTCTGTTGTATTGTTTTCCTGGCTGTGAAGCTGAGTGTTTATTGTCATGCATGTGCTATAGTTTTTCTTATAATAGAAGAATATGACTCTGTGTGTCTATTGCAAGTGAAAAGAATGTGTTTCAGCCTTTAGCCTATGGACAGCAGAGAACAGCGCTATACTATTGATCCCAAATCCAAGCAGGCATAATGAGTCACGTGGACAGAAGCAGAAGGAAGTCTTAACAGAAAAACTCTTTGGGAGTTTTTCATGCCAAATGGGATTTGTTGGAGGAGTCAGAGTTCTGAGCTTTAAAACCAAGGAAATACCCCTGCAGTTTTCACACATGCACTCAGCGTATTAAGTCACCCCTTACATATGTGCAATATTTCCCACTCTAACTCCTAAAGGCTTCAAGCTAAAAAAAACCTTACTCTCACAAACACCCTTCCTTAATTTTGTCTTAAATTGATGCTGAGGATGGCAATTTGGGAATTATTTAGAAAATTTTAATTGGATTTACATTAATTACCTGACATTTCTACTTTTAGAAATTTACAATTTATGAACCTTCTCACACACAAAATACCTAGAATGTATATTCTAGGATGTTCACTGAAACATCGAGGTGTAATGGAGGAAACAAAGGAAACCACCTTGATGTTCATAATAGAAGGCTAGATTCAATAAATTATGGTATATACAAAGAATGGAATACTATACAGCCATTAAAAAGAATGAGAGAGACCTTCAAGATGGCGGAGGAGTAAGACATGGAGATCACCTCCCTCCCCACAAGTACATCAGAAATACATCTACATGTGGAACAACTCCCACAGAACACCTACTGAACACTGGCAGAAGACCTCAGACTTCCCAAAAGATATATATATATTTTTTCCTTTTTCTCTTTTTGTGAGTGTGTATGTGTATTCTTCTTTGTGTGATTTTGTCTGTATAGCTTTGCTTTTACCATTTGTCCTAGGGCTCTGTCTGTCCGTTTTTGTTTCTCATTTTTTTTCTTAGTATAGTTTTTAGCGCTTGTTATCATTGGTGGATTTGTTTTTTGGTTTGGTTGCTCTCTTCTTCCTTTTTTTTTTCTTTTTTTAAAAATTTTTTAATTTTTAATTTTTTTTTTATTTTAATAACTTCATTTCATTTTATTTTATTTTATTTTATTTTTCTCTTTCTTTCTTTTTTCTCCCTTTTCTTCTGAGCCATGTGGCTGACAGGGTCTTGGTGCTCCGGCCAGGAGTCAGGCCTGTGCCTCTGAGGTGGGAGAGCCGAGTTCAGGACATTGGTCCACCAGAGACCTCCTGGCTCCACGTAATATCAAATGGCAAAAGCACTCCCAGAGATCTCCATCTCAATGCTAAGACCCAGCTCCACTCAATGACCAGCAAGCTACAGTGCTGTACACCCTATGCCAAACAACTAGCAAGACAGGAACACAACCCCACCCATTAGCAGAGAGGCTGCCTAAAATCATAGTAAGGTCACAGACACCCCAAAACATACCACTGGCCGCGGTCCTGCCCACCAGAAAGACAAGATCCAGCCTCATCCACCAGAACACAGGCACCAGTCCCCTCCACCAGGAAGCCTACACAACCCACTGAACAAACCTTAGCCACTGGGGGCAGACACCAAAAACAACAGGAACTACGAACCTGCAGCCTGCGAAAAGGAGACCCCAAACATAGTAAGTTAAGCAAAATGAGAAGACAGAAGAACACACAGCAGATGAAGGAGCAAGGTAAAAACCCACCAGAACAAACAAATGAAGAGGAAATAGGCAGTCTACCTGAAAAAGAATTCAGAGTAATGATAGTAAAGATGATCCAAAATCTTGGAAATAGAATGGAGAAAATACAAGAAACGTTTAACAAGGACCTAGAAGAACTAAGAGCAAACAAACAATGATGAACAACACAATAAATGAAATTAAAAATTCTCTAGAAGGAATCAATACCAGAATAACTGAGGCAGAAGAATGTATAAATGACCTGGAAGATAAAATAGTGGAAAGGGACTTCCCTGGTGGTGCAGTGGTTGGGAATCCGCCTGCCAATGTGGGGGACGTGGGTTCGAGCCCTGGTCCCAGAGGATCCCACATGCTGTGGAGCAACTGGGCCTGTGCACCACTACTACTGAGGCCGTGCACCACAACAGAGAGTAGCCCCCGCTCGCCGCAACTGGAGAGAGCCCGTGCAAAGCAATGAAGACCTAACACAACCAAAAATAAATAAATAAATAAACTTATTTTTAAAAAAAATAGTGGAAATAACTACCACAGAGCAGAATAAAGAAAAAAGAATAAAAAGAATTGAGGACAGTCTCAGAGACCTCTGGGACAACATTAAACACACCAACATTCAAATTATAGGGGTCCCAGAAGAAGAAGAGAAAAAAAAAGGGACTGAGAAAATATTTGAACAGATTATAGTTGAAAACTTCCCTAATATGGGAAAGGAAATACTCAATCAAGCCTGGGAAGCCCAGAGAGTCCCATACAGGATAAATCCAAGGAGAAACATGCCAAGACACATATTAATGAAACTATCAAAAATTAAATACAAAGAAAAAATATTAAAAGCAGCAAGGGAAAAACAACAAATAACATACAAGGGAATCCCCATAAGGTTAACAGCTGATCTTTCAGCAGAAACTCTGCAAGCCAGAAGGGAGTGGCAGGACATATTAAAGTGATGAAAGGGAAAAACCTACAACCAAGATTACTCTATCCAGCAGGGATCTCATTCAGATTCAGTGGAGAAATTAAAACTTTACAGACAAGCAAAAGCTAAGAGAATTCAGCACCACCAAACCAGCTCTACAATAAATGCTAAAGGAACTTCTCTAAGTGGGAAACACAAGAGAAGGAAAAGACCTACAATAACAAACCCAAAACAATTAAGAAAATGGTAATAGGAACATACATATCAATAATTACCTTAAATGTAAATCGATTAAATTGCTCCAACCAAAAGACACAGACTGGCTGAATGGATACAAAAACAAGACCCATATATATGCTGTCTACAAGAGACCCACTTCAGACCTAGGGACACATACAGACTGAAAGTGAGGGGATGGAAAAAGATATTCCATGCAAATGGAAATCAAAAGAAACCTGCAGTAGCAATTCTCATATCAGACAAAATAGACTTTAAAATAAAGATGATTACAAGAGACAAAGAAGGACACTACATAATGATCAAGGGATCAATCCAAGAAGAAGTTATAACAATTGTAAATATTTATGCACCCAAAATAGGAGCACCTCAATACATAAGGCAAATGCTAACAGCCATAAAAGGGGAAATCAACAGTACCACAATCATAGTAGGGGACTTTAACACCCCACTTTCACCAACGGACAGATCATCCAAAATGAAAATAAATAAGGAAACACAAGCTTTAAGTGATACATTAAACAAGATGGACTTAATTGATATTTATAGGACATTCCATCCAAAAACAACAGAATACACTTTCTTCTCAAGTGCTCATGGAAAATCCTCCAGGATAGATCATATCTTGGGTCACAAATCAAGCCTTGGTAAATTTAAGAAAATTGAAATCATATCAAGTAACTTTTCCAACCACAACGCTATGAGACTAGATATCAATTACAGGAAAAAATCTGTAAAAAATACAAACACATGGAGGCTAAACAACACACTACTAAATAACCGTGAGATCACTGAAGAAATCAAAGAGGAAATCAAAAAATACCTAGAAATGAAAGACAATGGAAACATGATGACCCAAAACCTACGGAATGCAGCAAAAGCAGTTCTAAGAGGGAAGTTTATAGCAATACAATCCTACCTCAAGGAACAAGAAACAGCTCAAATAAACAACCTAACCTTACACCTAAAGCAATTAGAGAAAGAAGAACAAAAAAACCCCAAAGTTAGCAGAAGGAAGGAAATCATAAAGATCAGAACAGAAATAAATGAAATAGAAACAAAGAAAACAGTAGGAAAGGTCAATAAAACTAAAAGCTGGTTCTTTGAGAAGATAAACAAAATTGATAAGCCATTAGCCAGACTTATCAAGAAAAAAAGGGAGAAGACTCAAATCAATAGAATTAGAAATGAAAAAGGAGAAGTAACAACTGACACTGCAGAAATACAAAGGATCATGAGAGATTACTACAAGCAACTATATGTCAATAAAATGGACAACCACGAAGAAATGGACAAATTCTTAGAAAAGCACAACCTTTTGAGACTCAACCAGGAAGAAATAGAAAACGTAAACAGACCAATCACAAGCACTGAAATTGAGACAGTGATTAAAAATCTTCCAACAGGGCTTCACTTGTGGCGCAGTGGTTGGGAGTCTGCCTGCCAATGCAGGGGACACGGGTTCGAGCCCTGGTCCGGGAAGATCCCACATGCTGCAGAGCAACTAGGCCCGTGAGCCACAATTACTGAGCCCGCGCGTCTGGAGCCTGTGCTCCACAAAAACAGAGGCCGCGATAGGGAGAGGCCCGCGCACTGCGATGAAGAGTGGCCCCCACTTGCCGCAACTACAGAAAGCCCTCACACAGAAACGAAGACCCAACACAGCCATAAATAAATAAATAAATAAAAATTAAAAAAAAAAATCTTCCAACAAACAAAAGCCCAGCACCAGATGGCTTCACAGGCGAATTCTATCAAACATTTAGAGAAGATCTAACACCTATCCTTCTCAAACTCTTCCAAAATATAGCAGAGGGAGGAACACTCCGAAACTCATTCTATGATGTCACCATCACCCTGATACCAAAACCGGACAAAGATACTACAAAAAAAGAAAATTACAGACCAATATCTCTGATGAATATAGATGCAAAAATCCTCAACAAAATACTATCAAACAGAATCCAAAAACACATTAAAAGGATCATACACCATGATCAAGCGAGATTTATCCCAGGGATGCAAGGATTCTTCAGTATATGCACATCAATCAATGTGATACACGATATTAACAAATTGAAGAATAAAAACCATATGATCATCTCAACAGATACAGAAAAAGCTTTTGGCAAAATTCAACACCATTTATTGTAAAAAACTCTCCAGAAAGTGGGCATAGAGGGAACCTACCTCAATATAATGAAGGCCATATATGACAAACCCACAGCAAACATCATTCTCAATGGTGAAAAACTGAAAGCATTTCCTCTAAGATCGGGCACAACAGAAGGATGCCCACTCTCAACACTATTATGCAACATGGTTTTGGAAGTCCTAGCCACGGCAATCAGAGAAGAAAAAGAAATAAAAGAAATCCAAATCGGAAAAGAAGATGTAAAAATGTCACTGTTTGCAGATGACATGATACTATACATAGAGAATCCTAAAGACTCTACCAGAAAACTACTAGAGCTAATCAATAAATTTGGTAGAGTAGCAGGATACAAAATTAATGCACAGAAATCTCTTACATTCCTATACACTAATGATGAAAAATCTGAAAGAGAAATTAAGGAAACACTCCCATTTACCATTGCAACAAAAAGAATACAATGCCTAAGAATAAACCTACCTAAGGACACAAAAGACCGGTATGCAGAAAACTATAAGACACTGATGAAAGAAATTAAATTAAAGACGATACCAACAGCTGGAGAGATATACCATGTTCTTGGATTGGAAGAATCAACATAGGGAAAATGACAATACTACCCAAAGCAATCTACAGATTCAATGCAATCCCTGTCAAACTACCAATGGCATTTTTCACAGAACTAGAACAAAAAATTTCACAATTTGTATGGAAACACAAAAGACCCCAAATAGCCAAAGCAATCTTGAGAAAGAAAAATGGAGCTGGAGGAATCAGGCTCCTGGACTTCAGACTATACTACAAAGCTACAGTAATCAAGACAATATGGTACCGGCACAAAAACAGAAATATAGATCAGTGGAAGAGGATAGAAAGCCCAGAGATAAACCCATGCACATATGGTCACCGTATTTTTGATAAAATATACAAAATGAATATACAATGGATAAAAGAATATACAATGGAGAAAAGACATCCTCTTCAATAACTGGTGCTGGGAAAACTGGACAGCTACATGTAAAAGAATGAAATTAGAACACTTCCTAACACCACACACAAAAATAAACTCAAAATGGATTAAAGACCTAAATATAAGGCCAGACAGTATAAAACTCTTAGAGGAAAACATAGGCATAAAACTGTATGACATAAATCACAGCAAGATCCTTTTTGACCCACCTCCTAGAGAAATGGAAATAAAAACAAAAATAAACAAATGAGACCTAATGAAACTTAAAAGCTTTTGCACAGCAAAGGAAAACATAAATAAGATGAAAAGACAACTCTCAGAATGGGAGAAAATATTTGCAAATGAAGCAACTGACAAAGGATTAATCTCCAAAATTTACAAGCAGCTCATGCAGCTCAATATCAAAAAAACAAACAACCCAATCCAAAAATGGGCAGAAGACCTAAATAGACATTTCTCCAAAGAAGATATGCAGATTGCCAACAAACACATGAAAGGATGCTCAACATCACTAATCATTAGAGAAATACAAATCAAAACCGCAATGAGGTATCACCTCACACCTGTCAGAATGGCCATCATCAAAAAATCTACAAACAATAAATGCTGGAGAGGGTGTGGAGAAAAGGGAACCCTCTTGCACTGTTGGTGGGAATATAAATTGATACAGCCACTGTGGAGAACAGTATGGAGGTTCCTTGAAAAACTAAAAATAGAGCTACCATATGACCCAACAATCCCACTACTGGGTATATACCCTGAGAAAACCATAATTCAAAAAGCAACCTAAGTGTTCATCGACAGATGAATGGATAAAGAAGATGTGGTACATATATACAATGGAATATTACTCAGCCATAAAAAGAAATGAAATTGAGTT